>NC_140168.1:61165333-61240333 GCF_963971535.1 Notolepis coatsorum | reverse complement strand
GTATACAGTTCCAGTAGACTAACATTACACCTCTGTGATTTAAATGTGTCCTTAGTAACTTATACTCGAGGGTTGTACTAGGGTTGGATGCAGTTCCCCGTTGGTCAGTCTGTCTGTTTTCCATCTTCTGCTGTGTTTAACGTTATCTGTTTGCGAGTGCTCCTGATGGCTAGCCTAGTACCGCGGGACTTTTATTATTATATGTCCGCGGGTTGGCCAGTACTGCGCAAACGTTTATTAAACATTATATGTCCGCGGGTGGTCTTGTGCAGTGCTCTCGTGGCACTGTCAACTAAAGCGAACACTCAGAAGACGCGCACCGTTTGCCAGTGCAGTGATTGCAGAATGTTTTATTTTTTTGTATACTCGCCAGCAGGGGAGGAAACTAACTTTTTGGCTTACCAGCCAACTGGCGGGTATCTGATTTTTTTTACCAGCCAAACGTAAAAAATACCAGCATTTGGCCAGTAAAGTGGCCTAATTTCCTCCCCTGGAG
This sequence comes from Notolepis coatsorum, assembly GCF_963971535.1. NCBI lineage: Eukaryota > Metazoa > Chordata > Actinopteri > Aulopiformes > Paralepididae > Notolepis > Notolepis coatsorum. The sequence goes on along the minus strand of NC_140168.1, from coordinate 61,239,837 downwards.
GTCAAGTCGAGTTAATTGAGGAGAGAGTCGGCAAGAACGAGAGTAATGACGATAATCTACTTGTTCGGGTGAAAGTTCTAGAGGAACACAATGCTTACCTACGTGAGAAGACTGATGACCTGGAGAATCGGAGTCGTCAACTGAATCTTCGTGTCGTCGGAATCCCTGAGTCTGCTGAAGGCACCGATGTGATTGGGTTCATGTCCAAAATAATTCCAATCATCGAAAGAGCCCATCGCTCACCGACAAATCGTCAGAACGAGCGTGGCACTCCTAGGCCCATCATCATAAAGTTGCTCTACTTCCAGGACAAGGTGAAAATCCTTCGACTTGCCAGAGAGAGTAAGAGAGTGGAATTCAACGGGTCTCGTGTCTACTTCAATCCAGACCTCAGCGCAGACTTGGCGAGGCGTCACAAGAGCTTCGCCACCATCAAACGCAAGCTCCGTGAACGTAAGATCAAGTACTTTGTTCGCTATCCATGTACATTATGTGTCACCATTGACGGCAAAGAAGAAAGATTTAACTGTCCCAAGCTTGCTGAGAATGCCTTGATATCTTTACCGAACTCTCCAGAAGATATGCGGTACGAATGATGATGTTTATGACTGAGATAGTGCTCGGTAACTCTTCTTATGGTCCGAGCCGGCGTATTAATTAATTGGCCGTGCCCTCTCTTCTTCTTAATTCTCCTTTGTTCCTTCATATGAAGTGATGCCTCTGCATTATGAGTTTTGTTCTATTTGTGCCATGTTTATGATTTGGAAATAATGTGCTCAATGTTAGCGTGAGCCTACTACATGGCTTCATTATTGGTACATGCTGTTGTGTTTACATTCTGAATGTCGTAGCGGAAATGCGTCACTTCCGGTAGCGCCTACGTGCGTACGTCACGTTAATACCGTGACTAATTCATAGTAGAGATTTATCAGAATTAAAGATTTAAAGTCTTTGTTGCCGCCTGTAAATATCAGGCTACACATTTTCTTTTCTTTTTCTTTTCTTTCTGGCTTCACTAATGTTACATGCTGTTGTGTTTACATTCTGAATTCGTAGCGGAAATGCGTCACTTCCGGTAGCGCCTACGTGCACACGTCACGTTAATACCGTGACTAATTCATAGTAGAGATTTATCAGAATTAAAGATTTAAAGTCTTTGATGCCGCCTGTAAATTTCAGGCTACAAACTTTCTTTTCTTTTTCTTTTTCTTTCTCTAAGAATACAGACAGAGCTTTGAGTTTATAGTGAATTCCCATAGACATGCCAGGTACTGCTGGGACATGCTGGGATTTAGTTTTGTGTTGTCATGTATTTATGTTATGTTGTGTGTGTGTACTTGAATGTATGTCGCTCTCCTGCTCCCTGCTCATTATCCATTGTTCCTCCTTGCACAAGACTATATATCCCATTGTTTTTTTTTTTTTTTTTTTTTAATACAACTCTGGTATGATGAATACTTCTAAAGGTTTAAATGTTATTCACCTGAATATAAGGAGTCTGTACCCCAAAATCGATCTACTTAGAGCTTGGCTTGTCTACAATAATCCCAGTGTAATTACTGTGTCTGAGACATGGTTGCATAGTGCAATCTCTGACAATGAAGTTGAACTTGACAACTATGTTCTGTACAGAGCTGATAGGGGTACTAGAGGTGGAGGAGTGGCTACATATGTCAAATCAAATCTGACATCTGAGCTCCTCAGGCCAAGGGTAAACCCTATAAACTTTGAGTGTCTTTTTATTAAAATTTCTTTTCATGAAAATAAACAGTTGACCATAGGAAATATTTATAGATCTCCTGATTCTCCCTCTGAATCTACAAATGATATATTATCCACCATTAACTCTTTAGATCGTCCAAATGAAATTATTATCTTGGGTGACTTTAACATCAACTGGCTAGATCGATCATCTAGTAATGCTCGAAACCTATTTGGCAGTGTCAATTTAACTCAACTCATTAGTGAGCCTACTAGAGTTGATACTAGATCCAAGTCCCTGCTAGATTGGATTCTCGTCTCACACCCGGACAGAATTTCAAACTCTGGTGTGTTACCTGATAGTTTCAGCGACCATTCTATCATCTTCTGCATTTGGAAGATAAAGTTACCACGTCTACCACCAAAACTTATCAGGATAAGACAATGTAGGAATTTGAATATTGAGCACTTTATTCAAGATATAACATCTATAAATTGGGACAGGTTTAAATTGATTCCATTTGTTGAAGATGCATGGCATTTCTTCTACACTGAGCTTACTAATGTTATTGACCATCATGCTCCCTGGAAGACGCTCAAAGTAAAGGGTAGACACTTGCCCTGGATTAATAGTGAACTTATAAATCTGTATAAACAAAGAGATAAGGCTTGGGAAAAGCATCGTCTGACAAAGGATTCTGCCGACTTCATTGCATATAAACAAATAAGGAACTTATGTACAACTAAAACAAGAAATGCTAAATCCAACTATTTCAAAGATTGTTTAAGCAATGAATTTAGCAACCCAAAACAGTTTTGGAAGAGAATCAACAGTATTACTAAGAAGTCATCTATAAATACCACTCATATTAGAATTAATAATGAAGTTGTCAATGATCCCTCCTCAATTGCACTTGCCTTTAATCAGCACTTTAATTCTGTATGCAGACTCAAATTTAATGACTCCTCATATTCCGATGTGCCTCTTAATAACACCAGATGCAACAGCTCTTTTTCCTTTAGAAGTATCCGTCCGCTTGATGTTCAGAAGGTCATTGATGAATTAAGATTGGGTACTAGCTGTGGTTCAGATGGTATGGAGATCAAATTCATCAAACTTGCATCTCATGTATTATCATATCCTTTGTCTGATTTATTTAATTTATCTTTAACAACTAATGAAACTCCATTAAGCTGGAAATGTGCAAAAGTCATTCCATTGCATAAAGGTGGTGATCCTTCTGATCTCAATAATTATAGACCAATTTCAATTATTAATAGTATAGCAAAAGTATTTGAAAAACAAATTTTTTATCAATTATCCCATTATGTTAATGAATCTCATATTTTATCTCCATGCCAATCTGGTTTCAGGCCAAACTACTACACAACTACAGCCCTTCTGAAGTTGACCAATGATGTTCACTCAGCAATGGACAATAACATGGTTACTGGTGCAATATTTATAGATCTCACAAAGGCTTTTGATTTGGTTGATCATTATCTTCTTCTTGACAAACTGTGTGCTATTGGTGTCTCTAATAATTCTTTACTTTGGTTCAATTCCTATCTCCACCAGAGACGTCAGTGTGTATCATATCAGGGTAAACAGTCTGATTTTTTGATTATGGATAAAGGTGTTCCTCAAGGTTCATCTTTAGGACCATTATTATTTTCTATATTTGTTAATGATCTCACCCTGATACCATCAGACTGTCTTACTCAATTGTATGCTGACGATACAGTGTTTTATTCCTCTAAGTCTGATATTCAACAAATTCAGTACTCTTTACAGACTCATTTTGATGCTGTCCAGAAATGGTTATCTATTAACAAACTTTTATTAAATAAGAAGAAGTCCTATAGTATGCTGTTTGGTACTAGATCAAATCTCGTGCAAATATCAAATCAGTTGTCGATTACGTTTTTAGATGATGCTCCTCTTGAAAATGTCGATGAATATACGTATCTGGGTCTTTGGCTTGATTCTCAACTCACCTTCAAGTCACACATTGATGCTGTGATGAAGAAAACAAATTGTAGCCTGAGAATATTGTATCGTTCTATTAACTGTTTTTCTCTTCAGGTTAGGAAAAGAATCATTATACAGCTGGTACTTCCAATAATGGATTACGCAGACATAGTTTATCAAAACACCACACTAACAAATCTCCGTCCTTTAAATGTTACTTATAATAGTGTTTGCAGATTTATATTGAGGTGTCCTTATAGAACCCATCACTGTCTTATGTTTGAGTTGTTAAACTGGCTTTCTCCCCAATTCAGAAGACATTTTCATTGGTTGCTTTTTGTTTACAAATGTATTTACTTTAATTATCCCCCCTATCTAAAGCAGTTCTTAACACCATATAGTTCAACTTATAATTTAAGACACACGGATCTTCCTTTCTTTAGTATACCTCGAACCATCAAAGCTATCGGTCGACTTGCCTTTAAATATAAAGCACCAGCTGATTGGAACAAACTGCCTAGTTCACTCAGATCTCTTACTTCTTACCGGTTATTCAAGATATCTTTGTTCACTCATCTACAGACTACTTGCACCTGTTATTGATTTACTGTGTTAGGGCTTACATGTCGTTTTCAGATCAAATTATAATTTTGTATGTGTTTTATAAGGGAACATATATATATTGGTGATCCTCTTGGGAGGAATCAGTGTGGATTGTGGGGGTGATCTTGGGAGAGCGTCTGTCAGTGTATAAGTGCATTTGTTGTCCTGTTTTTTGTTTTGTTTTGTTATGTATTGTATTGTATGTTTTGTATCCTATGTTAAGGACCCCCTCGAAAACGAGATAGCATATCTCAAGGGGTTTATCCTTCAAATAAATTTCAAATCTACTGGAATGTATCACTGGCGACCAAGCTAATTTACTGTCCCAACGTCTGGGTACACTGCCAACCTCTTGCCGTAAAATGTGTGTAATGGGCAATGTTGTGGTGCAGCTGGGTAGTGTAGAGGTCTAAGCACTCGCCTACAAATCTCACAAAATCACTATTTGATAGTCACTGGGAACTATTTGAATACTAATACCAAGTTAACACATGGTTTTGTTTCGATTTAATAGCGAACGTGAGATAATCCAACAAGCGAGTTAGCTGGCTGCTGTCATTGCTAACAGCTAACGCTAGTGGACCGGGTGAGTGTATCTTTTTCGGGGACGAAAGTATTAATTCTGAATGTTACATCACTGATGCTTGAAATATGTGAATTTATTGAAACAACATGGCAAACGTACAAAACGTTGTTACCATGTAATATCTCTAGTCAAGTCAAGTAAAATGTATTTGTATAGCCCAACATCACAACAAGTTGCCTTGACAGGCTTCACAGATCAACAAGTAACATCACAATAGATCCACAATAAAAAAAACACCATCAAATCCACAATTTTACAACACCCCCAGACTTTCTCCAATGAAGATAAGGAACAACTCCCTGTAACCTAGCAATAGGGGAAAAAAGGGAGAAACCTCAGATGGCCAATTCAAAGGGTATTCCCCATCCGGATGTTGGTGCTATATGGGTGTTGCTATGGATGATAGAAGGATGGATAATAGAACAAGAAAAAAATTATAACTGAAATAAGAGCAATAAAGGATAGGAATACAAGCGCTGGTATGATAGAATATGATGAAGGCCCAAGGTAGAGCTGCCACGGTTTGACACTGTAGGCCACACTGAGGACGGCAGAGAGCAGATCCACTGCGCCAGTGGTGCTCAGATCTAGTTTGATGTAGACCAGCCACTGCAATCGACATTGGAGGCCACATCGAAGATGTCGCAGGGTAGATCACACCACCTTGACAGGCCCAATTGGGGCAGGACCAGGGCTGGCTGTATATAGGCTGTGTACCTGTATATCATCACAGTCACTCGAGACATCCACTCACAGAGAGACAGGGACAGGGGTTAGAAGACAGACATCCTGACTATGTTCCTATCAGCTCTACCTTACTCTGGCATGTAAATCTAACTAACCATACTAAACTAAGGGTCCGTCCCAGACCAGGTAAGATCAGGGTAGGCCGAAGGAGAGAGAGAGAAAAGATGGGTCTTGAGCAAGGATTTAAAAACGTCAACAGAGCAGGCGTCTCTGATGACGGCGGGTAATTTATTCCACTGGTAGGGAGCACGGTAGGCAAAGGCTCTGTGGCAGACGGATTTCTTCTTTACCCTAGGGATCGATAGGAACCCTGCATTTAGTTATCGGAGGTGAGTATTGTGTAATGAGATCGGATAGATAGAGGGGTGCGATCCCATTCAAAATTGTACAAGTGAGTAGCAACACTTTAACACCTGGATGAAAAGCCAGTGGAGGGAGGACAGAATGGGTGTGATATGATCAAATTGTCTAGTTTTAGTTCATATCTGTGCAGCCGCATTTTGCACAAGTTGAAGATATTTCAGGCTCGAGTTAGAGGCCTGAAAAAAAGCACATTACGGTAATATAGTCGTGATGAGACAAACGCATGAATTAAGGTCTCGGCGTCGGCCATGGTTATAATAGGACGGATTTTTGCAATATTACGGAGAAGGGAGAAGGCAATTTTGGTGACATTTTTAATAAGCGCATTAACCTCTTAACACATTGGCGACCGCTGGGACCCGTCTAATATAGTGGTTGAGGACCAGCTTTTGTAAACAGACCGGTGTCTTTTTGTAGAGCTAAATCTATACTTTATAGTATTGCTATCTGTCCATTCTCATTGCCAATTGAGTTCATAAACCGTCCCTTCAAAATGGCTTAAAGAAAAAAAAATCAATAGGTTGTCATTTTATAGCGCCGTGAATATAAGCATTATAGCGGATTTTGTCTCGTATATTTTCTGGGGGGCTAGATAAATGGCTAATAGCTGCTAACGTTATATCCAACGGCATTTCCGTTTAACAGATGCTAAAGAAATAACTCAAACTGCATATCATCGGGACTGTCCCAAAGCATGTATGCATCAAAGGGGGGGGGGGGGGGGGGGCGGGGGACGTCGTTTATTATTATTGATTACCAATAGCAGTGTTCATGTAACTAGCCACATACGCTGCTCGGCTGGTTGCGTATCATAGCAAGCTCTGATCCGGCTGTAATTCACGTGAAAAAGATCTTACCATGAGCTGGTGGGATACCCCCGAGCATTTCCCCGTTATCGATCGGCATCTGGTAGATCGATATGTCCATTGGCTGATGATAAATCCCCTTATTCCATGGTGAAATCTGCGATTCGAAACGTAATCCACGGTACATGATGAAGATTCAGAATCCGGGTACTAAAAATCTCCATTGAAAGGGAAACAAAAAAGTCATCCGTTCGCCCACAGGGCACATTGCAGTAGCGCGATGGCGCCCCTAAGAGGATCTGGCCGGTATTGCAACTTCTCGAATTCACAGACTAGGGAATATATGCAGTGCCGCTCCGCGACCTTGACCCGGTTATTAAAATGGAATAAAAGCAATAACAACTTGCCATGGCTTTATACGTGATTCTGTCCACAACGCATGGATTCGAAACCCGTATTTATACGTGCTTTGTCCCCAATGAACCCTCTGAGGTCTGGGCTTTTTTGTGATTTTGTGACACATACACACACACAGTCACACACACACAAAGGGAGAGTGGGAAGGCTTTTATGCTGTTATGTCTGCATGTCTGTCCCTGACGCGTCTATACTTCCCACAAGCAAGTTGTCCTTCCACGTTGCTCTGATTGGCCACTGACCTACGGTTTGTGCGTTTTGCGAATCTGATTGGCCACTGACGTTTCTGGTCATGTGACATGTGCGCCCAATCGCATGACGAGCAGTGTCTTAGCCCATTTCCGTGTCGAACAGCCTGCAAACGACCTAACGCCTAGTTTATCACTGGTTAAGCTTAGGCGACTCTTTCGCAGTTGGTTAAGGTTAGAGTTTGGAATCAGGGCTGGCATTCTATCGCCATGCTCTAAGACAAACTCTAACCTTAACCAACTTCGAAAGAGTGCCTAAGCTTAACCGTCCAAAGAACTTGCCGTCACACGATTGGGCGCACATGTCACATGACCAGAAACGTACGTGGCCAATCAGAGCAACGCGGAAGGACAACTTGCTTGTGGGAAGTATATAGGCGTCCCTGACACTTGAGAGTGAAAGTACTCAGCCCCTCCCCTACGATTCAACTGTAGCAAGGGAAATGATACAGCCGGACAAGTTAACAATAATTTACCCATTTACAAGTCGTATTACATTTAGCAAATAAGGAAACAGATAGAGAATATAAATTTTTTACCTAATTCTGAATCGCGCAAAATTTTCGGCATATATGAAAAATCCTCTCTGCCGAGATGAGGCCGTTTTCACACCTTTTCGAGCCTTTTGTTCTCCCGCTCATGGGAGCTCCGATAGTTAATGGGGAGGTATAATTCGGTGTCGTTCTCGTAACAATGAAAGTGAATACCAAATTTGTGTATAATATCGCAGAGGGGTAGCATATAAATGGAAAATAGTAATGGGCCCAGGACAGAACCTTGTGGGACGCCGCATTGCACTTTGAAGGTCTCAGATGTTAAATCATTATCGGCCACACAGTGTGTTCTGTCAGTTAAATAAAATGTAAACCAAGCGACTGTGTGACCCTGAATGCCAACGTGATTCTCAAGCCGACTCAAAAGAATGGAGTGGTCAAAGTGTCAAAGGCTGCACTGAGGTCAAGGAGTAAGAGCACAGAGGTTAAGTTAGAGTGGAGAGAAGCGGTAATTTGTGACTTTAGTGAGCGCCGTTTCAGGGGGTTGTTGGAAGGTTGTTACTTGATCTTTGAGTTGCGTTGCGACAATCCGTTCTAATATTTTGTAAGGGAAGATTGGAGATGGGTCTGTAATTCTTTTTTTAATTAGTGGGTTGAGGTTCAGTTTTTTAAGTAGGGATTTATTAACGGCTGATTTAAAGGCCAAGGGCACCACATCAGTAGGCAGGGAGGTGTTAAAATGTTAAGTAAGGCGGGACCTAAAGGAGAGTTTCTGGAAGAGGGTCAAGCGAGCAGGTTGAGTGTTTAGCCGCACCAACCAATTTTGAGAAAACACTAAGTGAGACGTTTTCAAGGCAGGATAGCGTGTGGCTGGGTTGCAGAGCAGAGGGAAAGCCCTTCGGAGAGGGAGTGGGACTCTGATTGGAGAGTAACCCATCAATTCCGTTTCTTATAAGATTCAAGAGTTTCTTTATTCATCACATACATACCAGGGCATACAGTGAAATGCTGTACATTTTCTTGGTAAAGAATTCTATGAAGTCATTGGCCGAAAATGCAGGATTTAGCGCGGTTGGTTGTTTCTGAGTACGTTTTGCGACTGTATCAAACAGAAACGTATTTTATTTTTCTTGTCATTGATGAGCCTGGAAAAGTACGAGGTTATGGCAAGCGAGAGAGCCCTTTTCGGCGCCATTTATGTTCAAGAAGCGCAAGACCACGAAGTGAATTGGCGTAACAACTAAATTGGGGAGATGAGAGCGACTAAAAATACATATGGGGTTCTCAGAACCGAAGTCAGCCTCACTCTTTACCAGACCAATTCTACCAGGAAAAACGTACATACAGTTGGTATTCCAATATTTATACAGTAAGTCTGGATTCAGTGCACGCCACGACACACACACACACACACACACACACACACACACACACACACACACACACACACACACACACACACACACACACACACACACACACACACACACACACACACACACACACACAGACACACACACACACACACACACACACACACAGAAAACGGCACACAGCAGCTGTACAGTGTGTGTTCTTCAAACTGATGTGCCCGGAGTCAGCTCCAGCAGAGAGATCACTCCTCAGAGTCAACGGCTCCCTTCAGTTCATGCTTGGTTGAGAGGCTGCCAGCTGGGTTTGAACTGGTGTCACTACCCCCGCGGTTCAAGGTTATCATTTCACTGTGCAGGTGTCCCATCTGACAGCCCCCCCCCCGCCCCCTCCCCACCAGAGCCATTAGGCTAAACTCCCTGCGCTGATGACGGGAGAGAATTATGTCTCATTCCTCCACTCCCACCTGGCTAGTGTTAGGGAGCTACCGTGTTAAGCGGTCTGGTCTGGTTGTTTCACGCGTGCGTATGTGTGTGTGTGGGGGGGGGGGCACGCGGCTACAGATAGATGGCGTGTATTTACCAGTGCATCTGTTTGCTCGGCGAGACACAGCGCGCACAGCCAGCGGCACACAGATGGTCGAGCCACCGGCTTCCTCTCTAACGGCCTCCTGATGACGTGCCACTACCCTGCGCCCGCTGCCCACCACGGCCGCCACAGAACATCCATTGTGGTGTGCAGGCCGTGCCATGCCGCCATCATCATCATCATCATCCCAGCAAGTCAGCGAGGCAGAAAGATGTCTCGCTAGCGGACCCTCTCCAGAGGCCCTGGAGGCAGGCGGTGAAAGAGAGATAAAGAGAACGAGGGGAGCAGGGGAGGGGGAAGAGGAGGGAGAGAGGGAGAGAGAGGGCGGGACATTGCTCATTGACTAAATGAGGAGTAGATGGGGGAGCGGAGGGAGTGAGCGTGGTGTGCAGGGGAGTCACCATGTGAAGAGTGGTTATTTAACGCCGGCGTTCTGATCCCAACTCAATGACCCTTCATCCCCCGCGAGGCCCCGTCACTCGGGACGGCGGAGTGCACTTGAGCTCTTCCACATGCTGACACAGCGGAGCCCGAAGGCTCTCTGAGAGGGGGACACAGTGTCGACTTAAAGGGATGGTTCCATGTGGTCTTAAAAGTGGTAATCCATGAGATCCACATTTCTGTTCATTTTGGCGACATCTGTTGGTGATAAACGACCGCTGCCGTCACGTAAAAGGTCCTCCAGTTTGAGACAAATCAGATAGCCGTGCGTTTGTGAGCTGAATCTAATGATTTGAGTGTACAATGGGAATGTACGGCTTCCTGGTTGAGAGCTCCTCAGGGTAGGAGAGAGTAGGAGGAGTATTGAGAAGAGAAGAAAGACATTGTAGGTTTTGATCTTTCCATAGGCTATGTTGACAATAATAATTTGAAAGAAAATTCACTTATCCTTCCAAAAATGTGAACTATCCATTTAACCTAGAACATTCTCTACATACGACATACACCAAGGTATCACTAGACCTTATGGTCAAACCAACAAAAGTGATTCAGAGGTTTAAAACATCAAATCTAATATTAGATAGATTTTATATGTCTCATGTTGTAAGTCAGAGGCCCGGTTATCCCGGAGCAGTAAGTAAGTCATGACGAGATGGAATCTCTATGCTGGATGCGTTCAACCCCTCCCCCCCCCCTTTTGTGGATATTAAAAACCCATCTATTTTCATGGCCCCCTTGTCTGATGCATCATTTGGATGTATCTACTCATGCTAGCAGTAATTTGCTTGGAGTGCAGAGGTAATTGATTGCCCCGCGGGCCTGCAGCCGTCGCGTCCTGCAGCCGTCGCGTCCTGCGCTCTTCCTAAATCACATCTGCCGGCTCGCAGGCCCGCAGGAAAAGCACAACCCTGCGTCAGGCTCACTGTGACATATTACCATGCTTCCCTTTACACACACACACACACGCACGCACACACACACGCGCGCACACACACACACGCACACACGCGCGCGCGCGCACACACGCACACACACAGACACATGCACGCACACACACACACACACACACACACACACACACACACACACACATAGACATGCAGGGACACACACACACACATGCAGGAACACACACGCACACACACACACACACACATATACAGATAGACATGCAGGAACACACACACACACACACACACACACATAGACATGCAGGAATACACACACACACACACACACACACACACACACACACACACACACACACACACACACACACACACACACAGAAAGACATGCAGGAACACACACACACACACACACACATAGACATGCAGGAACACACACAGGGACAAATGAATGCTCACGCAAGAACACACACACACAAGCACACATGCACACACAAGAACACACACACATACACACATACACACAAGCACACATACACACACAAGAACACACACACACACACACACACACACACACTGTAAACAGACACAAGCACATACACACCCACTGGAACACTCAGGGACCTGCACAGACACAGAAACACACGCACACACGCACATCCACTTGCGCACAGGAACACACACGTAAATAAATACACATACAGTATATATCGGTACCCACTTAACACTTATGCACACCTACAGATTATGTTTTCCAACCATGAGCTATAACATTATGCACACACTACCCCCACTGTTATGGACCTGTGTGTGTGTGTATCAGGCCACGTGAGCGGATCGGCGCGGCCGAGAAATCCGCTCTTCGCTCTTTAAAGCTTGGTCCGCTCCGCTAATCGCTCATGTTGACCCCGCCCCCAAGTCGCTCTCCGCTCGCTCCCCGCTCACCTTGAATCGAGCGCTCCCTGCTCCCTCGCTCGGCAGTTTTTTTTTTTTTTTTTTTGAGCATGGTGTAAATTAGCTCAAACTACAACAGTCTACACCCCCTGGGCCCCTTAACAATTGTTTGTATTGAGCCGCATTGTAATTGTAGCCATTCTGCAATGTTAAATAACGTTGTTTATCCATTCACTAGCTCTATTAAGCGATGATAGGCTAGCCGAGCCACAATGCTATGGTCGTTGCCATTAACGTTAGCATGTAAGCTAACGTCAACAACAATGGCGTCGATACTTTTTCTAACAGGAGTGAGTGTGGGCGTCTCTACAGTGACAAAGCCTGAACAGGATATCACAGGTTCACCCTTCTCATTGGTTGAAAATGGCCTTCATGTTTGTACATCGCCATCTGTTGCTTTGGCATTGTACTGCATGTATATATTACATCAACAGTGTTAAACCACTGTGAGCGGCCTGGAGTGGATTGGAGCGGAGGAGAACTCTCGCTCCGGACGTCGCGCCGACTCATTTTAAAACCCACTCCTCGCTCACGTCAAAACCGGCCGCTCCGCGCCCCGCGCTGCTCACGCTCCGATCCGCTCACATGCACTGGTGTGTATGTGTGTGTGTGTACAGTGAGAGGATCATACTCTTGGCCAGCTTAGCTCCAACACCACCATCACTGTCCTCTCCTAGTGATTCCTCTGACGTATTTCACACCAGCGGTTAGAATTAGCTGGAGAGTGTAGGGTATGATCAAGGACTACACCAGTGGTTAGAATTAGCTGGAGAGAGACTGGTTGGATCAAGGACTACAACAGTGGACAAATAAAACACTATTAAACTTCAATGAAAATGTAAAAACAATATTTGGGATGAAAATAAATAATTTAGATGCACCAATTAATCGATTACATAAATAATCATTAGTCGCAGCTCTAAACTGAGCTCTATAGCATCGTGAATCTTGTGTCATGTTCGGTTTGCCAGAGAGACCCGAAGCAGAAGGATCAGTAAATGGCAAGGGTCAATTTAACTTCTAATTAAATCCACTCCAGAAGTGGAATTCCTTCCGAATCCAAATATGTTTAACAAAACACTTCACACGGCAACGTCGCCATATCCGACATATCAACAAATAATGTGATTCGTGAAATTGATAAACTGCAAAAAAAATATATATATATATATAAATAAATAAATTGTTAACATTTCAAATGGATTGAATTGAAAGTGGTTTGCTCATGTATACAGACTCCACAAACCCTCCCCCCTCTCGTCTTCCCCTGAAGCCCCGTACAGCTCCTCCAGGCTGCTCCCCCTGTTCCATTATGAATCAGCAGATGACCTTACCCTTTTATCTGCCGCCCTGCCCTTCAATCACGGCGGCTTTGCCCTCTGTGACGCTAGAGCAAGGCCAAATGCTCTCTCTCCCTCTCTCTCTCTCTCTCTCTCTCTCTCTCTCTCTCTCTCTCTCTCTCTCTCTCTCTCTCTCTCTCTTTAGTCCTATGCCACTTAAGCCCCTTCCAATGCCCCCACACTGACACTGTAAGCCCCTCTTGTGACAGACCACTGACATATCAGTTCAATTCTCCCCGTTGTTTGGTCTTCCGCATCTTCGTGGCTAATCACACTGTTGACCCCGAGCCAGCTGGAGGGGGGGGGGGGGGTTGTCTCTGGAAAATGAAATTGTGTGGAACACTTATGAAAAGGGCACTTAATGGATGCAGCGAATACCACTTTTTCACGAGCGATACAGATTCAGAGTGATAAACGCTCAGTATTGAGCCCGATACCGAGTGCCGACCTGATCCATCGCTTTTACAGTACAGACTTTTAGACCATCAGTTTGGGTGGTGGCTGGTGATCCAGGATTGGGTGTTTCAGGTATCCTGAAACCCATCGACCAATTGGTGTGAGGTGTTAAAAAGTAGTCCACCAGTGCAGGGGCAGGAATGGCAGGGACCAAGAGTGGATTACAGGTTTTAACTGAAGGGAGGAAACAAGATGGAGACAAAATAACCACTGGGGAGCAAAGACATTGGGATGTAACGGAGTCATTGGACAAAAACGATTGAGATATTGACCGGCAATGTCACTGACTCACTCATCTGACTCATCACATCGGTCAGTAATTCAAACTCAGACCCGATGCAGAAGGTCAAGGGTAATCGGGGGGTTCAGTCAGTAATTCACCCAGAGCACCCACCCAGAGCACCCACCCAGAACTCACCATCTCAACACCCACCCAGAGCACCCACCCGGAACTCACCATCTCAACACCCACCCAGAGCACCCACCTAGAGCACCCACCCAGAGCACCCACCCAGAACTCACCATCTCAACACCCACCCAGAGCACCCACCCGGAACTCACCATCTCAACACCCACCCAGAGCACCCACCTAGAGCACCCACCCAGAGCACCCACCCAGAACTCACCATCTCAACACCCACCCAGAGCACCCACCCAGAGCACCCACCCAGAACTCACCATCTCAACACCCACCCAGAGCTCCCACCCAAAGCACCCACCCAGAACTAACCATCTCAACACCCACCCAGAGCACCCATCCAGAACTAACCATCTAATTTTCATGTATACGTTTGCGTGTTATCCCGTGGTAAATATTGTATAGTTTCAGAGTGATCCTGGCTAATTCCTTGAAGCTGGGTTATGGAGCGATATGTGAATTTTGCTAAAGGCGTTCGCGTTGCTCGCCTGGACACGTTACTATTTCCAACTCAAAGGTATATAATAGGTATTATGTTTCATCATGAATGCATCAAAGGGGGGGGGGGGGGGGGGTCGTTTTTTGATGCTCTGATCGTCAGATTTTCTTTTTTTAATACTACATACGTTGATCATTGCGATCGATGTGAAATCATTGTTGGATCAAAGTAGGATTGGTGTCATATAGTCCTTACCTTTACTAGGAGGTATCCCAAAAAGGATATTCCAATTGTCTGATCGCGATTTCCTGACATGAACTGGCACAAAATATGCATGCAGGCGGCTAAGTGGCGCAGTGGGCAAGGCGCTCGCCACTAACTCAGGAGATGCTGGGTTCAAGCCCAGCTCTCGGCATTGCTTCCGGCTTGGCTGGTCATTCATACTAATACAATTGGCAGTATTAGGGGTGGGAAAGCCGGTGGGTGGGGATCGGACGTTGTGGACAGCGACTCCTACAGGTCGGTTGGTACAGCAGAATCAGGAAGTAACGGGGGCAGCGTGAGCCTCCCACGCGTTACTCCTCGCCACTGAGAGATTGCGCTGTGCAGGTGAAAAGATGCGACGGCTGCCTCCTCGTGTACCGGAGGGGACACGTGATGCAAGGGTTCGTCCACATTGTAGCCGGCCAGTGGGAGGCATGGTCTAGCAACGTTCGAGACAGGGGAGGGAAGAATTGGATAATACGAAAATTGGGATGGGAGAAAAATAGAAAAAAATGGGGAGAAAAAGTAGATACAAAATATATATATATGCATGCAGTGTGCTGAACGCGTTTCAAAGTGCTCGGATGAAGCGATTAACTTGGCTTGGTAAAAATTCTCCGCCCGGACGATATATAATGTCACATACAGTGTGAAATAAGGTTTCAAAGGGTGGGCGATACTGCTATCTAGCAGGATTCGGCCGGCATTGCACTCTCGGCATCTCAGAATGAGTCCCAATGATACACAGAGGTCCGTGAGACTGTAATGAATAAAAAAAATAGAATAAGAGAAAAAACAATGAAAATGATCGACTATACTCAGGTTTTGGCGCTCAACACATGGCGAGATAACCCGACTATAGTTGTGGTTGGATGTGAATGAGTTAAGCATCACCCCCAAAATGGGTAAAAAAAATTTGGACGACTGCATACTTTTTTTGCAAAGCTTAGCTTTATACTTATAGCACATGCATGAGGAATCACTTTGAGTGCTAATGAAATAGAGTAACAGAGGTTTGAACACGCTGAAGTAAAAGTAGTTTGTACTCACATTTCTGTTTAGTGGTTGCCAGATTCCTGTTTTTAAGTTCCAGCATAGAGGTATGAGCTGTACAACACTGAGGTTCCATAGCCTGAAGTCTTATGCAGTACAGGTCAATTTTTTTGAATAATCCATAAAAAAATTAGGTGGCGCAGTGGGAAAGGCGCTCGCCACTAACGCAGGAGATGCTGGTATCAAGCCCAGCTCTCGCCGTTGCTACCGGCTTGGCCGGCCGTCATACTAACACAATTGGCAGTGTTAGAGGGTGGGAAAGCCGGTGGGTGGGGATTGGACGTTGTGGACAGCGACTCTTTCACGTCGGTTGGGTGACGCCGGTACGGCGGAAACAGGAAGTATCGGGGGCAGCGTGAGCCTCCCATGCGTTACTCCTCGCCACTGAGAGTTCGAGCTGTTGCGGTGAAAAGATGCGACAGGCTGCCTCCTCGTGTACCGGAGGGGACACGTGATGCAAGGCTTCTATCCTCACTATAGCCGACCAGTGGGAGGCATAGTCTAGCACAGCGGTTCCCAAACTTTTTTGGCCGTGCACCTGGCCCTGTCACCTCCCGACCTAGCTCGCTGTTAGAAAAAATTGTTGCTGGTCTCCGTGCACAGATTAAATTTTTTATTTTATCTCTTCCCACTGCGACTATGGATAGGGAATTTCTTTATTGAATTAAAATGTTCACGACAATACTCTGCCAGCATGTTTAATATCCATAATACTAAAGGTTTGACTAAGATTTGTATGAAATGTTATTGTAAAAAGAAAAGTCTAGACAGATTGATTTATGACGTGATGTCATTTGCGGTCCGCCGATGGACCGCACGGGTGGAAGAGGTTAAGAGGTTAACACGCCATCGGTGTGTGAATGTGTGAGTGAATGGGTGAATGAGAGGCATACGTTGTAAAGCACTTTGGATAAAAGAGCTATAAAAAGGCAGTCCATTTACCAAAGCCTTTGTACTTTGTCCGCTAGCTTGTTTGGCTATACCACAGTGTTGTTTTGGTCATATTGACATACTGTGCACCACAGTGCTCCTCTGTCAGTGCCGCTGTCACCCCAAACTTAAAGGTGCTATAGATAACATTCAGCCACTAGCATGTCGCACTAGAGCACCCGCATGTCAGTTATCCAATCAGGTGCATTCCACGCACCTCGCGAGCGCCGTATATATAACGTGCATTATTTAGGACAAAGTCAATTTAGTATCAGCATTTTAGGCCTATTATTTTACATTTCAAAAGCCCCCTCTAGAAAAATGAAGCACAAAAAAACATAATTCAGAATGGTATAATGGGATCTAGACTGTGAGAATTATTTCAGGAAGCGAGCTGGGATTTCTTTGCGAGGGTGTGGCCATGGTTTATCGCGCGGCCAATCAGATCGCGGAACCCGAACGCGGAACTGCAAGTGTGTTGGTAAAAGACTACACGCGGAGGGCGTACATGCACGCAACTTGCAAACAACAATATTAATTTTGGACCCGCAAAACATTTTAATCAATTATTTCTTGTGGGGGAAAAGCAATACTTTTATTCCGCACCTTTCTAAAAGCTACGTGGATGTATTATTTATTTTAAATGATTACTCTACATAACATTTTATCTATAGCACCTTTAACCCTCTAAATCCGAGTGACACGCCCACATTTAATGCAAAACATTAAATATCGTTGAGGCCTGCCACGATAACACATTTTGCTGGGTGATTAATTGCCCCCGAAAATATCGCGATAAGCGATATTATTGCGACCGGTTAGAGAATTTTTTTTGAGAAATTTATTTCCCAAAACTTTTATTTTGAAGCCCACCGCTCCGTCTTTTCCGGTGTTTTAGACTTTTATTTTGAAGCCCACCGACCGGACCGGAAGTATTGTTGTGATTATCCTAAGCAGAAACTATGAGCCGACAACTTGTCTCGTCCGGTTCTGTTTTTGAGCTAATGATAAAACAAATTGTTGGTGAACAACTAACTTTAGGTTAGTTTTAATGTTAGCTACTAACGTTAGATGCAGCTACTACAGGCAATCAACGATGAGGAGGAAGCGTCAAAGCAGTATATAATAGAATAGCTGTGGTGCGTAAGCACTGCAGCACGACTCGAAACTACCGGAGTGTTATAATAAATGAATTCATGTTTAACTTGTCCCCGTGTCCAGTCCTTTGACTAGCCCCACCCGTTCATTGTAAACAATGATGCATGTAATTGTATTAACGTTATTCTGTGTTGTACTTGTAGCTATGCTATACGTTGTATTTAGTTTGTTAGCTATTTAGCTAATGTTGTTAGCATGGAATGAGAATCAAAGCTCTATCTTTCATCTTTAGCAGTCCAGTTTCTCCGGGCAGTAGCGAGTAACTACTTGGGTCTAAAAATAGCTAACGTTACACTACAAATAATGCTACTTGGTTAAAAGGAGCAACACTATTGAGAAATGTAGTTAAGCTATGTGACATTGCCCCACGGAGCTCCCGTGCTGTACTCTAGTAACGTCAGCGGCCCGCCTCCCAACACGGACAACGACTATCAAGGGGCACTGGTTCCGCCTCATTAAAACAAACGCGCAAATAGCAATTAATCGCGCCCGTCAAAATCATTGCATTCATTTTAATTATCGCAGCAATTAATCGATTTATTGCTTATCGCGGCAGGCCTAGACTTGGAACCGATTGTGATAAAGACTATTTTTCTCTCCGCCAAAACTGTATCTCTCCGTCACTCACAGGCTTACTGGCAGTGCGCTGAAGTCATCAAAACATTCTAGATCAGTTGTTTTCTCTCATATATCTATGTCTGTCACTATAACCAATGGAAATGCTAGAAATGGTCATGTGGGTTGGGAGAACCAATGGAAAAGTCCTATCGTTTCTCTATACTCCTCAGTACGCTCCGATAATCCGATAATTTATTATGCAGCTTGAATGAAAAATCACCTGTTGATGATTCATGTGTGTAACTATACTATTTGGATAAGATGCAGATAGGGACATAGGGATAGGAGCCCACAACAGAGAAGGAGGAAAGCTATATGATGGAGGGGCCTTTTGTGTGTGTGTGTGCGTGTGCGTGTGCGTGTGCGTGTGTGTGTATGTGTGTGTGTGTGTGTGTGTGTGTGTGTGTGTGTGTGTGTGTGTGTGTGTGTGTGTGTGTGTGTGTGTGTGTGTGTGTGTGGAGAGGGGGGGGGGGGTTGCAGGGAGATATTGGTCCAAATATGAAGGCAACACCAAATTTCACACAGAGGTTCAAAACACCTAACTATAATTCCATGTACGAATAAATACAATGAATGAAAAATGAAATGAAAATGAACTAGAACTTTCCATGTTGAAAGAAACAATAATTCCCTGGTAAACTATGCATGTATTCAACAAAGAAATGGGCGTCAATGTCAAATATTGTATGCTCACACAAAGGTAATGTATGATGGTGACTTTACACAGCACCAGAAATAAAGGGTAGGTTCCTCTGAATCATAAAAGGTATAACACTTTGATATTGACTCAAAGAATAAGCTCAGAATTTGCCAGGTGAACCTTTGTCTATGTAGATTTTAGGGTTGACCCGAATGCTTTGAAACTTTAGTCGCTGCCATGGTAATCGATGTCAAAATCACTATTTGAAATGTTTTACCCCTCCAAAATGTGCCTACATCAGCATAAGAAATAGCGTCTAGAAATAATAATCCAACATTCATTTTGAGAATCAGTTCTTCTCAGCCAACAACAACATATTATGAACTTTCAGAAAACCTGTCAACCCCACAGCTCTCATTTACCCTCCGCTTAGATTATTAGATGATAATTCATTACTACTGATTATACAACGGCATGCAAATTTCTCTATTCTGATTGGCTGAAACAGTCATTTTACACGTGTTTATTCTTCACAATTCCATGCTGCTGGCCCAGGACCCGCCCACAACCGAATCACATCACATCACTCCGCCGGATCACAAGATGGCGGACAATAATCTTTAAAATGGATATGTTGATAGCGTCATATGGGTATTGATGGGTCATGAGTCATTTTAGAACAAAAGAAAAATCGCGGATTGATTGATTGATTATTTGCAATTTTATTTTAAATTTCTACTTCCTTCCCACTGACTGCAGCTTTCACTCTCACACTGTCCGACGCTGGCGTACCCACAAACACACACACACACACACACACACACACACACACACACACACACACACACACACACACACACACACACACACACACACACACACACACTCCTGTCTGCAACAGCGGGGGAGTCAGACTGAGAGAGAAGCAGCGCTGTTTTAAGTGAGCATGGTCTATTGAATTGATTGATTGGTTGATTGCTAATTTTATTACTGTACACCTGGTTTCCAACTGGTTAAGTTTAGGCTAAAAAAAATAAATAAAAAAATAGGGCGAAGAAAACCTTTTTTTTCTTATAGGGCAAAGAAAACCTTTTAATTTGTTTTACCTACTTTCTATAGAAGCATCTAAGAATGAAGTTCTATAGAAAGTAGGTCTGCATCCCCTTAACAATTGTGTGTATTGAGCCGTACTGTATTGTACCCATTCTGCATCTGGTAATACAATTTTCAATCAATCATTCCAATAACCACTAACTTCATGTAGACGACAGAGTACAGCAACTTGCAATGGGCCTGGTCTACAAGATACACTATACGACCGGGGTACCCATGTACATGTCAAAATACTTCCCAAAGGTCAGTGAATACCACAACCACTACACCAGAGGAAGCTCAACAAATCATGTAAAACCCAGATTCGGCTCAAACAAGGGACTAAACACGTTTCGCAATTATGCCACAACAATGTGGAACGCCCTACCCAAAGCTGTAAAGGAATGTGAATCACTACCCACATTCAAAACCGCTCTTAACCCCCACCACCTCCTAATAGACAGTCTCCTCCCCACTGCATGTATATATTCCCTCATTCCCTCCCCGCCGTATGTATATTTCTCTCCCACCCACCCACCCCCTCCTAATGTACAGTCCCCTCCCCATCATATATACTCTGTCAGGATCTAGGGGTAACAGTACTGTATATTTGAATACCGTTTATGTCACAAATGTATCAGTACTAAATACCTATATGTCCCTATGCCATAAATGTCATGTATGTTGTGTATGTCATAAATGTCTATATGAATTGAAAATGGGGGACCCTGATGGAAACAAGACAAACGTCTTTCTCAGGTCTGCATCCCCTTAACAATTGTATGTATTGAGCCGTACTGTATTGTACCCATTCTGCAATCTGTTAAATAAAGTTTTCATTCATTCATTCATTCATTCATTCATTCATTCATTCATTCATTCATTCATTCATTCATTCATTCATTCATTCATTCATTCATGCATTCATGCATTCATTCATAATTAAAAACTAAAGAAAAGTTGGATGTGTTAGTTGGTTGGATGTCTTAGTTGAAAGGCAGTTGGATGTGTTAGTTGGTTCGATGTCTTAGTTGAAAGGCAGTTGGATGTGTTAGTTGGTTGGATGCCTTAGTTGAAAGGCAGTTGGATGTGTTAGTTCCAATAACACACAGTTGGATGTGTTAGTTGGTTGGATTCACTTCAAGCTGCTTCCAATAACACACAGTTGGTTGTGTTAGTTGGTTGGATGCACTTCCGAGCTGCTTCCACATGGAGGCAACTTGTCTTTTTTTGTAGTTGTGGGAACAACTTTTTCTGGCGGATGGTTTTTTCAATAAATCTTCGATTAATGTGTGTTTATTGTATAGCAATAAGGTTGGATGAATGTGGCAGTTGTATAAAAGCATTACACCACTTGCAGTCGTGATTTGTGAACAATAAACCACCCCTAGGCATGGTTTATTGTTCACAAACCACTCCTGCGCGTGATGTAATGCTTAATTACTGAATATTCAAAGCCCTCAAAAAAAAAGGTAATCGGGACAGTTCTACCATCCACACAGAACGGTTTAGTTTTAACCATCTACTATCTTGCCGTGGACGCAATCTATAGTAAAAGGTCTCCACAGCATACAGGCATGCGTTCAGGGTTAATGACTCACATGTAAATCAAATCAAATCAAATTTGTTTGTAGAGCCCGAGATCACATGGAATTACCTCCATGGGCTGTACAAGTCAAGAAGAAACAATAGATCAAGAACAAAAACCACCATAAAATCCAAATATGCGACACTCCCAGAAATCTCCCGACTCACTAAAAACCTAGCAATAGGGGGGAAAAGCACCACAGGCGACGTGGAGGAGAGAAACCTCAGATGGGCTGTTCAAAGGGGATCGCCCAACAGGATGTCAGTGATAATAGTGTTGCTATGGATTATAGATGGATGGCGAATAGAACAGGCAAATAATTGGTATGTATGTATATATAGAAACACATATATATACTACATACATGGTAGCAATAGTATCTAAGGTACCTGGTACATACGATTTCTTTTATATTTTTTATTAAAATAAATAGAGCTAAGAACAACAACAACAAAAAAGCATAGGAAAACTAGTGCTGGTATGAAAATAAGATAACGGCTAAAAGTCAAGGCTCGGAGCTCAAAGTATCAAATACAAATATACAGTAGGTAACTTGATCTATAGGTCAAGATATCGAGTGATTAATTAGTAGGATGGTGATGTCACTGTTAAGCGTATGCCTCCCCTCAATAATGACATCTAAAACATCAGGTTTAATTATCTAATGATGATCCTAACACTGATGGGTAGACCTAAGCCATCGGGCCCCTTCATTCATTGGGATGTGTATAGATTCTATCAGATTCTATTCGAATCAAGTTTGTTGTCATTGCACAGGGTAGGTAGGTACAGAGTACACCAGAAAGAAGTGTGCATCTATGTAATGTAAAATGCATTTGTAATAATAATAATATATTAATAGTATAAACAGTCACTATTAACACGATAGGCAGTAGTATAAAATTATAAATATGAATACACTATGGGTAATATAACCAATCTAGCCAGTGGTTAATATAGTATGAGAGGATGTGAAATATATAGAATATGGAAGATAAGAAAAGCTAGAGTATAAACAGTATGAAGAGTACTGTACAGTATGAACAGTGATTATACACTATTGCCAGTGAGAACGCTATAGACTATAGAC
Source organism: Notolepis coatsorum (assembly GCF_963971535.1). NCBI lineage: Eukaryota > Metazoa > Chordata > Actinopteri > Aulopiformes > Paralepididae > Notolepis > Notolepis coatsorum. The sequence goes on along the minus strand of NC_140168.1, from coordinate 61,216,552 downwards.
AGTGGTAATACATTGTTATAAATAGCCAGTGTTATAAATAGAATGAGTGAATAAGACTAACTATGCATGCAATAGGTTGGATATAAGTAGTTTATTGAATGTAGGTATGCATACAATATATGACAGATGTAGGCAGTAGATAAATATGGATATGAGTATTGATGTGGAATAATTTGAACAGATGTTATTCACGGAGGTTTTTTAGAGTTTACTGCATAACGATATGTTGCAACATGGTGAGACCTAGATTACATTTACATTTACATTTAGTCATTTAGCTGACGCTTTTATCCAAAGCGACTTACAAGTTCTGTACGACAAGACAGCAAGAAGGGTACAACTCTATCAGCTGAGTAACAATGTTCATCAAGTGTTGCGTGTTACAGTGTAGGTTAGTTTATTAGGACAAGTGCATGACAGTAAGGTTAGTCAGGGTTAGATTTTTTTTTTAATCATTTCAGATAATGGTTGAAGAAGTGAGTCTTTAGTCGACGGCGAAAGATTGGACGGGATTCGGCTGTCCTAACTGGGATGGGTAGTTCATTCCACCATTGTGGGGCAAGGACTGAGAATAGGCGGCTTCTCTTTGATGACCCTCCGGGAGCTTGGATAGGAGTAGGTCTGAGGCGGCCAGAAGATGCAGAGCGTAGGGGTCTTGAGGGTGTGTAGTTAGAGACCATTGACCGGAGGTAGGCGGGAGCGGTTCCCTTTGCTGCACGGTATGCTAGGTCGAGGGCCTTGAAGCGGATACGTGCAGCAATGGGGAGCCAGTGCAGGTCCCTAAGAAGTGGGGTGACATGGGCCGACTTCGGTAGGTTTGATATCAGTCGGGCCGCTGCGTTTTGAATGAGTTGAAGAGGCTTGGTGGCAGTGGCCGGGAGGCCAGCTAGCAGTGCGTTGCAGTAGTCGAGGCGGGAGATGACTGTTGATTGGACGAGGAGTTGGGTGGCTTCTTTTGTCAGGAAGGGGCGTATCCTTCTGACGTTGCTCAGGAGGAATCTGCAGGTTCTGGTTGTCGCTGCGATGTGAGCAGAGAAGTTCAACTGGTCGTCGAGGACAACACCAAGGTTCTTGGCGGTCGGGGACGCGGTCACAGCTGCATTCTCGACTGTGATGGAGAGGTCGGTCATGGGGGGAGGATTTGGCCGGCAGGTGGAGCAATTCTGTTTTGCTTAGGTTCAGTTTGAGGTGGTTGGTCGTCATCCAGGCGGAGATGTCGGACAGACAGGCCGAGATCCGCTCAGAGACGTGGATATCTGAGGGAGGGAAGGAGAGGAAGAGTTGAGTATCATCGGCATAACAATGATATGAGAAGCCATGAGACGTGATAATGTTACCCAGTGATTTAGTGTAGAGGGAGAAGAGAAGGGGTCCTAGGACCGAGCCCTGGGGGACACCCGTCCGGAGGGGGCGGGTGGCCGACAGAGTCCCTCTCCATGACACTTGGTAGGAGCGGTCGTTGAGGTATGATGTCAGCCATGTCAGCGCAGATCCAGCCACTCCCATTCCTGCGAGGGCCGCGAGGAGGATCTGATGGTTGACTGTGTCGAAGGCTGCAGATAGATCTAGGAGAATCAGGACAGAGGAGAGGCCTTTCGCTTTTGCTAAGTGAAGTGCCTCTGTGACCACAATGAGGGCCGTTTCTGTGGAGTGGCCAGTCCGGAAGCCAGACTGATTGGGGTCTAGGAGGTCATTCTGTAAGAGATAAGCAGTAAGTTGGTTGGATACAGCACGTTCAAGTGTTTTAGAAAGAAAGGAGAGAAGAGAGACAGGACGATAGTTGGCTATGACGGTGGGGTTCAGGGTTGGTTTTTTTATGAGGGGCGTGACTCTGGCTTGTTTTAGGGAGGTGGGGACCACCCCTGAGTTGAGTGAGGAGTTGATGGTTGCAGTTAGGAATGGGAGGATGTCCGGTGCTATGGTCTGGAGGAGTGGGGAGGGTAGCTGGTCCAGCTGGCATGTAGTCGGACGGTTCGACGTTACCAGTGTCAGGGTCTCGGCTTCTGTAATGGGAGAGAAAGATGACAGAGTGAAGGATGAGGTTCTCGATTCAGCGTTTGGAATGGGTGGGGGTTGGGAGAAGGAGCTGCGGATGTTCTCCACTTTTTCCTCAAAGAAGATCGCAAAGTCTTCGGCAGAAAAAGATGAGGGAGGAGGGGGTGGGGGGGGGAGTGAGGAGGGAGGACATGGTAGCATGCAGTTTGCGAAGATTCTTGGCAGAGGCCTCGATCCTATGGTGAAAGAAAGAAGCTTTGGCATTAGTAATAGTTTTGGAGAATGTTAACAAGAGGTTGTGATATGTGTCGATGTCAGCAGTGAGGCGTGATTTTCTATACTTCCTCTCAGCCGCTCTCAGGACCTGTCTTTGTTCTCTCACTGCATCCGTCAGCCATGGACTGGGTGGGGAACGGCGGGCAGGTTTCTCAACGAGGGGACAGAGCTTGTCAAAGGAGGTTGCAAGGGCTGAGAGGAGGGTGGAGGTTGCCATCTCTGTGGGGAGAGCAGAGAAGGTGTCACTCAAAGGTAGAGCGGATATTATGTCAGAGGAGAGGGTGGAGGGGGATAGGGAGGCCAGGTTACGTCTGAGTGAGACGGTTTGAGTTGGGGTGAAGACCTTTCGGTTAAGCATGAGAGTTAGTGAGAAGGATATGAAGGAATGGTCAGATACATGTAGGGGAGTTACCGTGGTGTTAATGATGCTGGAGTTACGGGAAAATATGAGATCCAAGGAGTTGCCTGCTTTGTGGGTGGGAGGCATGGCAGTGGGAGTCAGGTCAAATTGTTGTAGGAGGGAGACCACTGGGACCGACTGAGATGAGTCAGGCAGGTTGAAGTCGCCCAATAGAAGGAGCGGGGTACCATCTTCCGGTAAGGAGCTTAGAAGCATGTCCAGCTCATCAATGAAGTGATCGAGGGGACCTGGAGGGCGATAGAGTGTAACAATGGTGAGATTGAAAGGATTAGAGACGGATATTGCATGATATTCGAGGGAGGAGAGTGACAGTTCTGGGAGTTGTGTTAGGTTTGTAGCCCATGAAGGAGATGTCATGAGGCCAGTGCCTCCACCCCGTCTGGAGGGTCGACGTGTGTGAGTGAAGTTATAGTTTGTAGATAATGCTGCAGGTGTTGATGAGTTATTGGGAGTTATCCAGGTCTCAGTTAGAGCCAGGAGCTGCAGATTTAGACTATGGGCATAGGCAGTAATGAAGTCAGCTTTCTTGACTGCTGATTGACAATTCCATAAGCCTCCCCGTACTGTGACAGGTGTATTAGTGGCTGTAGGAGGGTAGGAGAGATTTGCCGGGTTGCTAGCAAACTGGCGTGGATGGGTAGAGTCAGTTCTGGAGGAGCAGATTGTGGATATAGGTATGAGGCACATTGTGGTGTCAAGAGTGGCAGGGAGAAGGTTGTAGGGAGGAAGCGAGATAGTAGGGAAATAGCAGAGTGGGAGGGAAATATAGGATTATGGTGTGCTTAGCACTGGGTGGATCGGTGGATCCCTCGGCGGAAAACTCCTCCAGGAAAACTCCTCTTTGTCCCTCTTCGTTTCTCGACGCTTCGCTGACGCTAGGCCAGCAAGTCCTTAAATCACTATCACTAATTACTGATGAGTGACACCTGCAGCAAAAGGCCACACCTCCAGTTTCTGTCAGCTGGGTGAAACTAATTACAAACTATTTCCACAACACAATTTAGTCACACACTTCAAAATGATGTACACAGTATTATTCAGTTAAAAGATCCTACCCTCTCTGCTGCTGTCATCAGAATGATTCCAACAGAGAAAAAGCTGGTCTTTAAGCAAAAGAAAACTGTCACAAGTGCCCACTTAACTTACAAAAGCCACATGCACAAAGGCCACACCTCCAGTTTCTGTCAGCTGGGTGAAACTAATTACAAACTATTTCCACAACACAATTTAGTCACACACTTCAAAATGATGTACACAGTATTATTCAGTTAAAAGATCCTACCCTCTCTGCTGCTGTCATCAGAATGATTCCAACAGAATCAGCAGTGGCCCTATAGCCTAGATCTCTGAAGAATGCAAAACTAACAAAGTATTTATACAGGAGAGTAGAGAAAACAAATGTAGGATTGACGTACATAATATCAATTATAGATATGATGTACAGAGATATGTGTATAATGACGTATACTTATGAGAAGGCTGAGTATGTGCATATAAATGGACTGCATTTATATGGAGCGCTTTTATCCAAAGCGCTTTACAACACATGCCTCACATTCACACATTCACTCACACATTCACACACATGTGTACAAGTTGAAGGTTATGTGTAGAGGGAGAGGGGTCAGTGTATTTGTGCATGTTGTTAGATGTGTGTTAGAAAGAGAGAGAAAGAGCCTGTTCCTGAGCCTGCTGGTCCTGGTACTGAGATTTCTGTAACGCTGCCCGAGTGTCCTTGACGTCACTGCGTGTCTTCCTCAGACACTGTTTGTGCTGGACAGTCTCAATTGCAGGTAGTGATGCACTGGTGATGTGTTGGGCGGGAGCGAGGGAACGGGAGAGTGGGAGGATTTAATGCCAGTGGATAGAGCGAGGGAACGGGAGAGTGTGAGGATTTAATGCCAGTGGATAGAGCGAGGGAACGGGAGAGCGGGAGGATTTAATGCCAGTGGATAGAGCGAGGGAACGGGAGAGTGGGAGGATTTAATGCCAGTGGATAGAGCGAGGGAACGGGAGGATTTAATGCCAGTGGATAGAGCGAGGGAACGGGAGAGTGGGAGGATTTAATGCCAGTGGATAGAGCGAGGGAACGGGAGGATTTAATGCCAGTGGATAGAGCGAGGGAACGGGAGAGTGGGAGGATTTAATGCCAGTGGATAGAGCGAGGGAACGGGAGAGCGGGAGGATTTGCTTGGTGTTGGTATTTCACGTCACAATGCGGAGAAAGTAAACGCCCTATTTGGATTTCTGTTTATCGAGTGCCTGAAATAGACCCAGACTAGATGTTGACACTTTTACACACCGCTTTGTTAATCGAATTCATTGGAAGATTTATCAGTGCAGTTCTAACGAGACTAAACGATTAGGGACAATTTGTGTCAATGAGATCAACAGAAGAGATTAGGCGACCTCAGAAACAAAGTAACTAATTCATTTCAGAATTCCAAACATATTATTTAGTGAACACAAGCTCTCCCAAATCCCAAAACCTACAGTGCTAAAACTCTTAATTTGTGATGTCATCACCAGGTATAAAGTCTGGAGCTGCTCCAGAATTGGGAAAGATGGTCAAGGTGACACTGAGAGCACCCTGTTCTGAATATAAAGGTACATTTTCTGCTTCTCAATGAGAACACTGCCATAGAATACAGTTAGTTAGGGTATACAAAAAAACATTCCACAGTATTTTTTACAGTCTTGTTTATACACAAGTTTGAGTCTTATTTGTGGCTCCTGGCTTTGGGAGGGAGTAGCTCATGCTCACACATATCCTTTTAACACATTGAGTGCCACGCCCCTTCGGGGAAGTGCATCTGGCCTTGCCGTCCATTAACCCCATGTAAGCGCTCACCTTGTGTGTAGAGCTAAACTAGGGCTGGGCGATATGGCCAAAAACTTTATTGCGATCAAATTATAAAATTATTTTCATATAACTCGATATCGATAATTATTGTCGATATAATTTCTGTCAAGTTTAATTAACTTCTTATGCCCGGCACCGATGGACGGGCTATTAATAGACTTGTTTTGCTGCTGCGAATGTCTCGAGTTGATGTCGTCATCAGTCCGCGTTCTTCTACGCACCAGTGCATAGATTATTATATTCCACCAGGGGCCAACCTACCGCCACTGGATCATTATGCATTATAAGAATGGAACAAACAGTTAGCCAGAGCAAGCGGCTAACTTTGCGACCACGTTTCATGTTTATTTCGAGGAAATAATTTATCGCGATAGTTATCGTTATCGTTTTATCGCCCAGCCCTAAGCTAAACCTATATTTTATATTATAGCTATGGATCTAATAACACTGTCGATTGTCAGTGAGTTGCTTCCTGTCAACATGCAAAAAACAGATAATTTTTTCATCCGTACATTTCCATTTTATACCGTTTTGAATATGAATATAGTTTGGGTGATTTTTAGTAATCCCAGGAAAAAGACGCGGAAATTGCGTTTTAGTGGAATCCAGTTATCACGTTGTAATTCTCCCCCCCCCCCCCCCCCCCCCGCCACCAACGGTAAACAGCACAACACATTCCACACACACAAAAATAAGAGTGCAGTAAGCAAATTTGGCTTGGCAAGATTTCTTGAAATAAATAAATAAAAATATCTATGGTTCTCTCTCTCCTGATTGGATAAAGTGGGAACTGATACCAGAACATTTAGTTTCTATTTACTGCAGAGCAGTGGAGGCTGCTGACCAAATTTTTAGGTGAAGCACAAATTATTATATTATATATTAAATTATATTTTTTAAACATCCCCAACGCTGCAACACCCCCATTTCTCCCAGGTGTCAGGCTCTTCATTCGCTTCCATTCATTTTGGGGACCATGTTTAAATATCATCCTTCTGAAGTATAAACAAACTATACTGCTGTGACGATTTCAATAAAACAGACCTTTCTGAGTCAATGGTATGCAGTGGCGTTGCGCAATATGTCGGGGCCCCCCCGCAGGGCAGACCACTCCCATAAATCAAACCAAGCAGACCATGGCTCGGCGGCCCGATCAAACCAAGCAGACCATGGCTCGGCGGCCCGATCAAACCAAGCAGACCATGGCTCGATGGCCCGATCAAACCAAGCAGACCATGGCTCGGCGGCCCGATCAAACCAAGCAGACCATGTACAGTATACAGTGGCTAATATACTATCAATACTACTATTGAATATACATACACTATTCATTTCATTTACACTATACATTTCATCAAACCAGCATGTCATGTCTCCTTTAATTGTGGGTGAAAAGAGGGAGAACTACAATGACCACAATGCCTGGCAATGTTTACTTCCTCCTCCACAGAGGCACTAGATCTGAGATCAGCCGTGCATCGGCAACGTACGCTAGCCTAGCCACAAGCTAGCGGCAAACATTCATTCATTTAGACAGCACCACTAACACAGTGCACATGCAAATATTATCTGCAGGCTGCATTAGCAGCCAGCAGCCAACGTGATACATTACATTGTGTTTATATGTGACATAGCCAAGTTAACAACGTTGCAATCCCTTAATTAAGTCTCTAAACAATTCGGCTAGCCAACGTTAGCCATTAGCAAAGAACGCTAGCCTAGCCACAAGCTAGCGGCAACATTCATTCATTTACACTAACACAGTGCACATGCAAATATTATCCGCAGGCTGCATTAGCAGCCAGCAGCCAACGTGATACATTACATTGTGTTTATGTGTGACATAGCCAAGTTAGCTAACGTTAGCATCCAGGCTAATCAGGCTTTCGTTTTACAAACACTACAACTTACTTTTTTCTGATCCAGGTGCATAAGTCCACTTCTTCATGTTGCTCAGTTGCTGGTTTATACTTCGGTCCTAATGTTGGCGCAAAGTTTAATTTAGCCTACTGTGTGTTGTTACAGCTGTACTGTAAACTACTAGCTACAAGTTAGCTTGCCTTCACTGTCCAAGATGGCACGGTCACGTCAACTACAACTACACTAGTCTTCAACTGAGATAAAAAAAAAATATATATATCATCCAGTGCACAACAATAAGTGAACAAGTGAATAAAGATCTTAAAATATGAATGAGTATATTAGGCAAATTAATGTTCTTCTTCAGGCAAAATGCACACATGAGATGATGGAACACAACTTTGACTAGAACACTGACGCCAGTCCAGCAGCTGCAGTTCTGCATGTATTTTACCAGGCAGACTCTGATTGGATTTCAAAGGCTGCCAATCATTCATCCTCCGTGTATTATTGGATTGTCAAGGCTGTCAATCATTCAATCCTCCATTCAATGGCAAGAGTTTAACTGCACAGTCCGTGCTTAGATGAAGTTAATAGCCTATTTTGATTGGCTATTATTTATTATTTATTTGAAATGGGTCAACCTGTGCAGATATTCTGCACGAATATTACTGCAGTCATTACTGCAGTTCAGGCCTGCTCAGAGCTGTCAATTTTGGCCATTTTTGAAGAAAAAAAATTCACTGGCATTTTTTTACAGAGGAAAACTTTTCTAATAAAAATTTAAAAAAAAATAAACAAAATAAAAATTATAAAAAAAATAATATATATATGTAAATTAATAATAATTATGAATTATGAGTGAATTTGTGTTTCACGTGTTGTCATAGAGAAACCTCCACTGCTGCAGAGTGGAGGGACTGGGAGACCCATATCACTGATGATAGTGATTTCGCATCCAATGATTACCTTTCTGTCTAGCTGGACATGTTTTTGTGTTTCTTTGCCACACAGGTTTTGTTTGGGGTACTTGCACATGTACAACAGCATTGAAATAGACTGCAGACAACAGAAACAAAGAGATTATTAACCACATTACAACCTGTGTGTGATCTGATTTCCTAACGTGCTGCCAGGCCTCAGTGGATTAGCGATGCGGTGCCCAGAGTGATGAGTGGGCCTGTTTGAGTGAAGGAGCTCGTCGTGGCCACAACTCGGATTTGCATAGATTCTTGAGTGAATGAGACGCAAACTCTTGAGCTGTTAGCTCAAGTGCATTGAGTCACCCTCCTGACTGACTGATTCTGGTGTTACGAGGCACTCGACGACACAAAGTGCTTTGACGTCTGACAACGTTTTGTCACGCCAACAAAGTGTGCTCGTTGAAACACCCTTGAGGGATTCAGATTCTCTCTCTATGAAGGCGGAGAGACACTCGTTCTGAAGTGTCCACACACTGGGTGGTGTTTCTGACTGTAATCCACAACGCTAATCCCCACTCCATTGGCCTAAACCTCAGAGGTGAGAGATGATTAACGATAGTTGATTCCAGGGGTGTAAGGATAGGCACATTTAATTTTTTGACATCATGACTTGATTAGATTTTCACACACAGGCCTGCTGCTAACACATAGCTGCCTGCTAGCTACCTAGCAATGCATGGCTTTGGAGGCATCCTGATGCGTTCTGATTGGGAAGGGCGTCGTCGAAGTTCTGCCCACAATCAATGGCCGCCTATTTCTCCTTTAAAGACACTTTTTTCAGGGTTATTTCACTCCATTAAAGATTGGAGGAGGAGCTTTTTGGTCTTATTTGGTCTAATATTCATTATTTCACAAGAAGAAATAGCATCCATAACAAAGGTTATAAAGATGTATTTGTCTTTTCCCGACCGCTCATCTGCACCACTGGTCTAGATGCCACACTGCGGGAAAAAACAGAGACCCAGGGAAGAGAATGAGAGGAGTAGCATTGACAATGCAGTTTGAAGTGTCGACTCTATTGAACGTAATGTTACACCCCCTAGTTGATTCCGCTCGCGCTTGTGCCTGTCAGGGCACGCCGCTTACTGGAAGTGCAACACGCTCGCTATCAATGCTGAGGAGTGTCTTTGAGTGACAGGCTGACAGCGTAGGAGGAGTGCAGGTTCTCCGGGAAATGTAGCAAGGCCGACCAATCGCCTGCGGACCTCATCACGCCTGTTTCCATACACCTCATGGTCACGTAATGAAGTCACGGCCTTCACATCATTTCCAAAAGTAATCCCGATAGCAAGCTAACATAGCGTCGCTGTCGGATGAATACCTCTTATCTCCATTTTCATATATATATTTTTTTTGACTGGGAATGAATGTTTACATGGTTCTCTGTCATGTGAGCCAGTTCCATGACCCTAGGAGTAGGACCTATGAAACACATTGAAAACCCAATGTATGACTTTAAGAATACATGGATGTTCATCTGAAAATTAGGCAGTTTTTCTGAATTCCAGCGACGATAGGACCAACGTTGGATCAATGTTGAAGCTTTGCTGAAATGTAGTTGTCGACATTGACTTAGTGGCTGATTCAACGTTGATTCAAAATTGAACTTTCAACCTCGAATAAAAATTACGATCTTTCATTTGTCTTTTCAAAATCAATGCCACTTTGCCCTTCTGGGAAACACATCAAGATAATTCTAACAATAAATACAATGTGTGAATTATAGGAATGACAAATTAGAGGAAATGTTTTAGGACATTTGGGGATTTTGATTATGTCTTTAGGGTGAGGGAGGGAAAAGTAGAGGTTTTTAAAACACATTGCATCAGATTGAATAAGCTCATTGGGTGTGCCAGGCGAACTGTCTGCATGCTTTAGTGCACGTCACATGTAACACTGTTGCAGTCGGCACACAATGGGGTTCACGTTCGGTTCCAATTGCGCAAACCAGTTCCTCGGCTCGGTGGACTACTTCTCCTGATTTGAGTGCAGTCATGGTATGCCTGCCGACGCGTCTTCAGTTCCAACACGTCCTCACATACTGTATAATATTATCTAAGTAGGCCAATGTTTACCAAAGCCCTCCTCATAATATCCCCTACCCCCCTCCACACACACACACACACACACGCACACACACACACACACACACACGCACGCACGCACACACACACACACACACACACACACACACACACACACACACACGCACACACACACACAGACACGTACACAATTCTAGATCTCCTTTATAGGTTTCAAACCTCCCTCAGCCTTGTTGTGTATGAATATGAAAGGGGCTCTTATTTTGTAAACTAGGGCAGGGGGATATGCGATTGTTGTGTGTTGTCAGACAAGGCTGTGAGGAAGGTCCCATGGGTGTCTTAGGGGCGAAGTCGGGTACCAACTCTTTCTTTACCATCCAATCCTCTGTGTTTATTGGGAGATGGGGGTGTGCGGGGGGGGGGGGGGGGGGGGGCTACCGTGGCTGATCGGAGCCCTGCCACGCAGGGGGATGCTCACGCTGTGTGTATTGAGTAATCAACCTGGCGGCTTGTTTTGGACGAGCCTTCTGAGACACCCCGTTGAGCCGGACTTCAAACATTTGGGCTGGTGCCTAATGAGGGGAAGAAGGGCTCCCCGGACACAGGGCTCTCTGGGTGTCCTCTGTCTCTCTCCGCTCAAAAACAACAACCTGGGCTTTAACTCAGGGTGTAGTGTGTCATTGTAAACGGGTCAGAACCATAGCAGCCTAATGCATACAGCCACGTATTTACTTTATTAGTTATTAGCGGTCATCTCCCCTGCTTCCTGGATTATTTACACGTGTCTGCTTCACAGCTTGCCAGGGGAACAGCTTGAGCCCAAAGTGTATTTCCTGTCAGCTACTCATCTTGGCAAACACTGGAAATAAACCTTGGCCCATTTAGAATGTTGTCAAGCTTGTCAAGTTCTTTACTCTTCTGTGTTTAGCATAGCCGGTCCGCTCTGTGCAGGGATTATGATGATGATGATGACGATGATTACTATTAGAGCACTCAAGTGCCATATCACGCACATAATCAGGAATAAAAAAAGATCTGCACATCAGTACATGAAAGCATTTCTCCAGAGGGATCTCATTCTCAGCACAGGTGCTTCTAATGTCCAGATTCACTCACCACATGTATTTATTGCATTTGATCTTTATTTAACCAGGCATGTCGACAATGCCCCCCGGAGCAGGTAGGGGGTTCAGTGTCTTGCTCAAGGACACTTCAATAGGGATGTATCCTATATAACAGAACTCTTTGGGATGGACACGTTGGCTGTTGCAGGGGATCGAACCTGTGACATTTTCGGTCACAGAACACCATGCCATTGTTTCATATGGACATTCTTTGGGGGGGAATCAGTTTGTGGTGAGCCTGTCTGATACAGTCGCAGGCTACAGTGCTGTGTGATACAGTCACAGGCTACAGTGCTGTATGATACAGTGCTATGATACAGTCACAGGCTACAGTGCTGTGTGATATAGTCGCAGGCTACAGTGCTATGATATAGTCGCAGGCCACAGTGCTATGATACAGTCGCAGGCTACAGTGCTGTGTGATATAGTCGCAGGCTACAGTGCTATGATATAGTCGCAGGCCACAGTGCTATGATACAGTCGCAGGCTACAGTGCTGTGTGATACAGTCGCAGGCTACAGTGCTATGATACAGTCACAGGCTACAGTGCTATGATACAGTCACAGGCTACAGTGCTATGATACAGTCACAGGCTACAGTGCTATGATACAGTCACAGGCTACAGTGCTATGATACAGTCACAGGCTACAGTGCTGTGTGATACAGTCACAGGCTACAGTGCTGTGTGATACAGTCACAGGCTACAGTGCTATGATACAGTCACAGGCTACAGTGCTATGATACAGTCACAGGCTACAGTGCTATGATACAGTCACAGGCTACAGTGCAAACGCTGCCTGCAATTCAGTTTATGATCTCCAGCTTGAGTTCTAACGAGGGAGGCACCAATATGAACATTCTGATAACCGACATTTCTGTTATGGCCGATAACCGATATTACTGATGTCGATATGATCTGTATAAATACATTTCAAAATTTCAAAATGTCTAGGGATAATAAAATTGTTTACATACATACATACATACATACATACATACATGCAGACAACACACACACACACACACACACACACACACACACACACACACACACACACACACACACACACACACACACACACACACACACACACACACACACACAACCGCAGCTAGACAGAGAAATTATCTTCCATTTTTCACATCGGCCCAATTTTGCTCATTGGATCGATGCAATCAATAAAGAAAATCACTATCACCAGCTGATATATGTTTGCCGATATGTATCTGCCCAGTTTTGGTCATCAGACCGATACCTATGTATGAAAAAGTCACTGTCATGGGCAGATACCGATATGGTCACAGATATATCATGCGTCCCTAGTTCCAAGCTTCCAAAGATCAGCAGGTGAAGCACCATCCTGCATATTAAGCATCGTGGGACATGACGTGTTATTGTGAGAGTGGCATGTTATATAACGATTATCTGGCGAAGAGGACAAAGGGACGAGTAGTCACGTTGACCTTGGTAAGACGGTGTATCTCTCTGTCCTTACTTTCTTCAGTGTTCTCCATAAGTGGTGAATATTCTCACGTCTTGGTTTACAAGTGAGTTAAATGACAAATGTCCTTATCTGTGATCTTTATTGTTTCTATAGGACAGGCATGCACCAATACCAGCGTTGGATATTAGATAGATACCAGGCTAAACTAGGATATTACCCAACACTAAAGCTCAATATGAATAACATAATATATGTGTAACATGTCTGAAATCAAAGCAAGATTTCTAGATTTCTGAGACATAGAACAATGTTAACAAGATAGCTCTAATGGAAAGAAATGGATTATATAATTTCTTTAATTTCCTAAATTACTGGTCTACGTCTATACTATATAGTAGATCGGTACTCAGTTAGACCTTTTCCACCAACAGGGGAACCGGTTCTGTTCGGAGCCGGAAAAGTTGGTTCGCAGCTGGAACCAAACATGTTGCCGAGTGGGGCGTGTCACATTCTGCAGGTTGGAGAGAGAATGGAGAAGTCAAGTCAGAAATCATCTGAAAAAATTGCGTGCAGTGGTTTTTATTCACTGTCGAACAAGAAAGGAATACTACGTTAATTTAACGTTGTCATTTGGGTATACTGCATTTAAATTCAAAGGTGCAGCTGTCAGTTTGTGTGGGGAATGGCTATTAGTGATCAGTGGACAAGACAAACTAAATCACATAATATTCTCCAGCATAAATTTCTTTTAAGATAAATTTTTTAGCATTTATTGCTTTTCATGGTCAGACATGACCGACAGATGAGGAGAGGATGAACGAGAGAGGAGGCGCGGAACAAATGTCACCGGGAGCGGGAAGCGAACCCGGGACGGCCGCGTAGGTGTGCCATGCACTAACATGGTGTGCCACGAGGGCGCCCAACTCCAGCCCAACTCCAGCCCAACTCCAGCATCCTTTAAAGGAACACGCCAACTTTTTTCAAAAAGCAACAGGGCTTTTGAGGTGATGAAATCACTGCACCCAGGCAGCAGTGGTTTGGCAAAAGAAAATTCAGAGTATATATCTGCTTAGAAAACAAAAATGTCTAATTATTTCTTTTTATTTCTGCACGTGGGAAATACACAGGTCACGACATGTTTACAGGAAAGTTTGGAGTTGTATTTGGAGTGTATTCGTGACTGTTGGAAACTAGGCTACACTGGCACACCTACTTCCAGTGAATGACGCTAAGCTAGGCTAACGGTGCGGCTGTTCCCTAAGCCTAATGCATGCACAGAGAAGAAAAGGGTATGCATCTGCTTGTCTAACTCCAGGGTAGATGGCAAATAAGCAAATTTCCCCAAAGGCGTGTTCCTTTAAATCTGCTGTTTGGGCACATTTCTCTATGATAGAGATGGATTCAACATGGAGTTGCACACCTCAAGGCGTATGCAACATACTGTATGCCAGTAGGAATCGCCCCGGTCCATATTACCGAAGGCAAAAGCAACTCCTCCCCAAAGTAGGTAAGCTAAACAACCTCTCCACTTATATTCAGACAGGACAACATCCATAACCAACGCATTGTGGCTGTTAGCAGCACTGTATGCAGCCCAATGCAGCCGTGGGTAGTTTGTTATTTCAGTGCATAGCGTCTGACGTTAATATTTACTCTCGTAGTCACTTCAGCCACACGGACATTTTCTATTTTGAACAGCAATGAGTCATAATTGTCAAATAATTATCAAAGACAATTGTCAATTAACAACGTTACCAGACTGCCCATCTCTATTTGCGTCCACCGGAGTGAGAGGAAAAACATTTCTTCAGACACGCCACCTTATTTATGAGAGCCACTTAGAATTGACAAATAGTTTTATCATAAACAAGTATACGTTCCTTGTGCTTTCAGCAAATACATTGAGCGATGTATTTGATTACAGTGGTTTGGCTCAAAACTGGTGAAAACGTGGGCTGGTTCGCTAGATAGCACCAAGGTTCCAATGATCCTGAACGGAACCGGTTCCAGAACCAGAACAAATTTGGTGGAAAAAAGGGGTTAGGGTCCTTGGCCGTCCCAAGGTGTGAGATTGTCTTGGAACCGACAAAGGGATTGTTCCACAGAACCCTAGCCCTCTTTCTTACGTAGCAATGATGCTGTCGATTGGTAGAATTCTTTCTCACCTGCAAAACAACGCAAAGTCATTGGGGTCGAGCTCCGGTCTATACAAGCTGACAGAGGCTCACTGATCTACTCCACAGTGCACACAATGACCCCATTGACCTTGCATTGGTTTGTGGCTAACTATCCGGAGCTAGTGTGAGGTACGGTGTGGGTTGTGCTGAGAAAGGACTCTCATTGGTCAGTAAGAATGAGGGCGAGGGTTCCAAAAATCTGAATCATCCAGGCACGTTGACAAGGAGCACACTCTATTATTATTATTTACAGCAAGGCCTGGGGGTGGCAAGGTCTCTCTCTCTCTCTCTCTCTCTCTCTCTCTCTCTCTCTCTCTCTCTCTCTCTCTCTCTCTCTCTCTCTCTCTCACTCTCTCTCTCTCTCACTCTCTCTCTCTCTCTATCTCTCCTCTCTCTCTCTCTCTCTCTCTCTCTCTCTCTCTCTCTCTCTCCCTCTCTCTCACCTGGAGCTCCTCAGTACAACCGCAGCCTTGTACTGTTGGCTCCATTGGTGCAGTTGGAGGTTAAGTGCTTTGCTCAAGGGCCCATCGACGGTAGTAGCTGGCAGAAGGACAAGCGATTCTCACGTACTCCCCCCCCGCCTAAAGTTACCCTGTCAATCCAGAGTTTCAACCCGGTAAACTTAAGGTCACAAGGCGGCTTCTCTAGGCTAGCATCTCCACACAGATCCCAGAATGTAGGAGAATATGTGCCTTAACACTGTACTTGAACTCTTGTTAACTCATAACACATTCATGAGGACTGAACAAGAGACATTGTTTATGGCTAACACATGACAGAAGACTGTCATACAGTTGAATATACACGTACAGTATGTTCTTCCAGTTCCAAGAAATACAGTATGTATAGGTGTGTCTAGGTTAGCCCCTGCCAGCTTATGTGAGGGATTTGCATCATCCTCCCCCAGTCTATCGTCTAGACCAGTGGTTCTCAGCCTGGGGTCTGGGGGTCTGGTCACAAGATAAGTTGTGGGTAGGGGCGTATGGGGTACATGGTATATATGCTTTTCTCTTACATAATAACTATCTGAAGACGTCTAAAGCTCCTCCTCCAATCTCTAATCAAGTGAAATAGCATGAACAGGTTCTATTGTTTGTAACGCATAAAGAATCGAAAATCTAATCAAATCCTGAGCTCGAAATTGAAAATAGAAAATTGATGAATCTGAAAACATGCATAATGGTCACACCCACACAACATGCACGCGTGTCTCGGTGATGACGTTGTTGACGGAACAGGACGTCTCTGGAGCTGTTAGAGCCGTCTGTCTCGAGTGGAGCCAGTGAGGCAGCACCAGCCGGCAGATGAAGGTCTGTCATCGTTCACAGATAATGGCAGGTGAAATTGCACGCTAGCATTGTGAAGGCTGGCTTTTTAACTGACAGTATGTAATAATGACACTAAGCTGACAGGAGCTGACGAAACTGACGAGGAAATCCATCATTTATCTTCACACACACGCACGCACACATACACACACGCACACACACACACACACACACACACACACACACACACACACACACACACACACACACACACACACACACACACACACACAAACACACACACACACACACACACACACACACACATACCCTCCTCTGGGGCCTCAAAGTACATCTCACCAATTGTACATAGTGTTCTGTTTGGTATAATGCTGTTAAAGGCAGAATCTGTAATGCCTTCAAACAGTGAGGCAAAATAACACTTTGTTTAGATTTTTAGTCTTGGTCTGTGTGGGTTGGAGTTGGATAGGGAATGGGTTGCATTATATTATATATATATAGTAACGAATTCAGGGGGCATCCAGGAATCGAACCCGGATCGCCCAGACCACAGGTGACAGCACTAACCAGTCAACTAAAGGGTCCGACCCATTAGCCAAGGGCTAGCGAGTCTAGGCGTCTGTGGTCGTTACAATATATACAGGCTTGGGGAGTAACAGAATGCAGTAATGAGCATTATGTATTTAAAAAAAAAAGAAAAAAAATTACTGTATTCTGGTACAGTTACAGAAATCCTCTGCACCTGTGTGTCCGGGCTCTGCACCTGTGTGTCCGGGCTCTGCACCTGTGTGTCCGGGCTCTGCACCTGTCTGGCTCTGCACCTGTGTGTCCGGGCTGCCTATTCTTTATTCCCAGCGGAAGAGTGCTGCCGAGTGCTTCCGCGTTTTCCGCGATTGGCTGCGACACGCAGCGCGGCAGAGCGGAGCGGCAGAGCTTGCGGCATTATGTAGCCGTAATCCCTGATGTTTTTTATTCGATGCTTAGCTCAACTGGTATGCCGCCGTGCTGTGGATCCTGCGGTCCGTTGGTGACAAGTTCGATTCCCTTCAATTTTATTTTTTTTAACGTGCATTCTTTCGCCGGTTAAGTTTAGGCATGTTAACTTTAAGCATTGTTTCGGAGTTGGTTATGGTTAAGGTTAGGCATTGTTTCGGAGTTGGTTAAGGTTAGAAGGGTTAAGTTTAGGCGCTGTTAAGGAGCTGGTTAAGGTTAGAGTTTGTCTTAGAGAATGGCAATATTCTTTCGGAGTTGGTTATGGTTAAGGTTAAGGTTAGGCATTGTTTCGGAGTTGGTTAAGGTTAGAAGGGTTAAGTTTAGGCGCTGTTAAGGAGCTGGTTAAGGTTAGAGTTTGTCTTAGAGAATGGCAATAGACAGCCTATTTCCGCACTGCCGCTCTCTCGCGCTGCCGCGGTCACATGGGCGTCGCAGCCAATCAGGGAAAATGCGGAAGCACGCAACGCACTCTTCCGCTGGGAATAAGCTACACGCGTCCGGGCTCTGCACCTGTCTGGCTCTGCACCTGTCTGGCTCTGCACCTGTGTGTCCGGGCTCTGCACCTATGTGTCCGGGCTCTGCACCTGTGTGTCCGGGCTCTGCACCTGTGTGTCCGGGCTCTGCACCTGTGTATCCGGGCTCTGCACCTGTGTCTCCGGGCGCTCTGCATCGTGTGTGTGGAAAGCTAGGTGGAAGTAATGTGAAGCAGAACATTTTTATAATAACACAAGTAGGAATAAAAGTAGGACAGGACATTCAAAGATGAGTTGCATTTGTCTGCTTTGTGAAAACACCCGATGTCCGGTAACGTGGCCCACCGGCTTTCCTAAAGGAGGCTGACAACTTCAAAACAGTCAAACAGAACCGAACTGCCGCACAGAGTCCGATTACAGAAGCATTGTGTTACAGGAGCGTCACAGGGTTTGATAACGTAGGGGCTGCTTATAGGTCACCACACGTCATCAGTAGGGGCTGCTTAGGTCACCACACATCATCAGTAGGTTATGCTTATAGGTCACCAGTCACCGCACATCATCAGTAGGTTATGCTTATAGGTCACCACACATCAAATGCTTTAAAGAGGACTGTTGTTTATCGTGCCATCAATCATTGGAATAACTGCCCACTGAACATAAGTAAATTGAATAATAAAGTGTCTTTCAAATACCACCTGAGAATGCACTACTTAAATATGTGAGCAAAATATTCTGATGTTGATAATGATGTCTACAATGTTTTACTGTTTTTAGATTATCATTGTTAATTGTGATTGTCATATGTATCTCATGTTGTTATGTTTTGTGTTTTCTGTTGTCTTTCTGTGTGGACCCCATGGAAGACTAGCTCGCCACTTAGGTGACAGCTAATGGGGATCCTTTTAAACAATAAACAATAAACATCATCAGTAGGTTATGCTTATAGGTCACCACACATCAGTAGGGGCTGCTATATGCTTATAGTTCACGGGCTGACCTTCGATTATTTTTTTGGAATTCGAAGCTTCAGGGCCAAGATTCGGTTTTAATTCGAAGCTTCGAGATATATTTTTTTTATGTTGTGGGACTTGTACAGCACTTTGTTCAACTTTGTCAGTGCTGTAAAGTTTAAACCTTTTTAAATCTTAGACAAACAAAACACTTTGCTTTCATGAAATACTGTAAGCCATCATTTGAGGCTTTATAAAAGCAGCACAATGAACACAAATCTTGTCAGTGCCGAGTCCGACCTCATCTTAAATAACAAACAGCATTGCGTGTTGTAGTTAACAAAGAGAGGCAGAGTTGATTTTGCACCAAATCTGCATCAGATTTTTTTCTTCTTTTTTTAATAATATAATTTTATTTTCATATTCGAATCCCATGCCCATCGAACGAAGCTTCGAAGTATTTAAGACAGCCCTAAGTTCACCACACATCATCAGTAGGGGCTGCTATATGCATTGCATTCCGTAGGACATTTGAGATGATTGTGGGCGTGGAGGCTAATAAAGCTCTGTGGGTTTTTGCAACTGAACCAAGTGTGTATGTCCGTCTTTTACTACACAACACTAATATACTTTTGTACAGTAAACCTAAATGTATCTCTCTCCCTCCCTCTGTGTGTATGTTTGTGTGTGTGTGTGTGTGTGTGTGTGTGTGTGTGTGTGTGTGTGTGTGTGTGTGTGTGTGTGTGTGTGTGTGTGTGTGTGTGTGTGTGTGTGTGTGTGTGTGTGTGTGTGTGTGTGTGTGTGCCCCTTCCCCTCTCTCTATCTCCCCCTTGTGTTCTCCTATCTGGGGGAGATATAATCTAAAGCTTCAGTTGTTATGGACTTTGTGGTGATCAATATAGATATGACACAGTTGTATCTCCATGGTGATCAGGCTCTGTAGCCTACTACTACATTATTCTATCACTATGGTTATGGACTTCAGGCTACTACAGTTGTGTTGGACTTTGCTATATTAATTGACGTTGGGCTGTCTATAGGCAACTACAGGGACACATGAGGCATTTGAATTGCCAGGGGAAACCAATAATATGCAGTAATATACAATTGTGTATACAATATATGTATACAATGTCCAAATTCCAAAGATTGCTCCACTTCTACAAGGTCCATTTGCATGTTCTTATATACATATATATATTACATATATGGACCTCAGGGAATGTATTCCCAGTGTCAGAAATATTGTGTCTGTTACTATGCTTGAGTAAATTGCAATGAACCAAAAGAGAATATAAATTATTATTATTCGTGTTTTTTTTTTCATCTTGTTTTTTGACCTTGTTATGGCCAAGTCATACATCTATGGATCGGCCCAAATTTCCTATTTCCATTGGCAGAGTTAAATCTGAAAGTAGCAGGCATGTCTCATTTGCACTCGCCATAGTCAGTATGAAGGCATCCGCGTCATCTTGTTTTGGTGTGTTCTTGTTCCTTAATGACGGTTGGCAAATAGCGTTTAGGTGCTTTATCGCCACCTTCTGGATTGGAGTGTGGATCAAAACGGACTGATTCAGACGTATTCTTCGTATGGCTGCACGTACCGTACCGTCACGTCCGTACTGTGACGTTGTGGGACGAATACACATACCATTACACCCCTATCAGACACACATTACACATACATGCACAATTGCATACACAATTTTCTACACACACTACCCCCTCTCGCTCTCTCTCTACTCAACTTGTACACACACAGCTGTCTCATAAGTACGTCATTATCCAGATATCTCCGTACATCATATCTATAATTCCTATTCTGTACATCGATATCCACTTGTTTTGTCTACTCTGTATAAATACTTTGTTAGCTCACCATTCTTTAGAGATCTAGGCTATAGGGCCATTACTGTAATCTAGGTCTCTCCGTGTTGCAACATGTCATCCTGTCAGTAAAATCTATCCTTATTCAAAGACTGGGAAACAACCTTCTTTTGTTCGCTATTCACACAGCTTGAGATAGGCTATAACACTTGAACGTGTGCGCCCTCTCCGCTGCCTGAGTGCGCTTTTTGTGTGTGTGTGTGTGTGTGTGTGTGTGTGTGTGTGTGTGTGTGTGTGTGTGTGTGTGTGTAACGTGCGCTACAGTAGGCTACAAAAATTAAGTAGCAACCTTGTTTTTGTCTAATCACTCAGCAGGCCTTGATGTCAGATGACAACGCGTTCTAATCAGAAAAAGTACAATGGGTACCTAATGACTATGTCAAATAAATAGGCTGCAGCTACATTGATCCATCAATGAGCAGATCGAAAAATTATGGAAGGCATTAGAGCACATGCCCAAAGTGTCAGAGCAACAGCCTGACAACGACGTTGTTGACACACATACAGACAAAGCAGTATTGAATACAGATGCATGGTGCATTGTTGATGTTTTTCAACAATTTTTTCAACCCTATCCCAAAAGGGTTGGGGGAGGAGTTTATAGCAGTCTGAATGGGGTGTAGCATTGGTCTAAACTGATATGTTGGTAGTATTTTGGGAGAACCTTCTTCATATTGGCTGTTAAATTCTGTAGCCTACTGGTACAACAGCAACAACATACAGTAGGCCTACATAATCAATGCGTTATCATAGCTTGCAAATGGCCTATTAACTAGGGATGTCCGATATTATCGGCCGACCGATATTATCGGCCGATATCGGCAGTAAAATGTGATATCGGAAAATATCGGTATCAAAAAAAAAAAAAAAAAAACAATAACAATTTTTTTTTTTTTTTTTTTTAACATTTATTTAACCTTTATTTACCCAGGCAAGCAAGTAAGAACCAATTCTTATTTTATTTATTGTCAAAAGTATGCATGTTGGTTTAAAATGTTCATTTTTACTTTTTTAATGATCATATTTTGCACAGATAATGCTTACATTTAGAAAGCCTTTTGAATGCATCCAGTGAAATTATTAGTTACCTGAAATTATTCCGTTTTTTGGGGGGGAAACCCTGCATATATCGGTATCGGTTGATATCGGTATCGGTATCGGTATCGGAAATTGGAGTTGGACAATATCGGAATATCGGTATCGGTAAAAAAGCCAATATCGAGCATCCCTACTATTAACTCATTGACCGCCGGAGGTCGCTGTGGCCGTATGGCCGTTTGTGCCAGAGCTGTAATGAAATGGGGGTATATGCCGGTGTTTGTAGTGCTGAAACTATATTAAATATTATAGCTATGGATCTAATGACATAGTCAAGAATATGAGTATAGTTTTAGGGTAGTTCTGTGTAATCCCGGGAAACGCTGCTAAACAGCGTTTTAGTGCAATTCACTAAACACGTTGCCATTCCTCGCTTGGATCAACAATCAATCTGAAATCAACGCTAGATTATCAGTATTATGTTTCATCATGCATGCATAAAAAGGGGGGGGACGGGGCGCCCCTCTGTACTTTGATCGCTACCAACGGGATACGTTACACACACACACCACACACACACGCCCCGATCGCGGGGAAATAATTATCGGATCAACGCAAGATTGATAACATATAGTCCTTACCTTGTCTATGATGTACTGCAAAAAGAATAATACAATTATCTGATCACCATTCCAAATACTGGTCGCAATCATGTATCCAACGTTATCCAGCATTGAACATGAACCCGGGGGGGGCGGACCCTCGTCGATGCATGTGTTATAAGCGCTTGTCTTGCCGGATTATTTAGACCCCGCCCACACGCCACAGCTCGGCCCAGACAAGAAGCCACATCGTTTCAAATGGAGTGCAATAGCGGCCGCAAGGCGTTAGGCGGCGGTATCGGACGTTGCGATCTCAGACAGAGTGCCACACATTTCCACAGCACAGCAGGATGAATTATGAATGGAAATAGCTAATATAAGCAATAACGATCCAATAACGAGTATACTCGTTGTTGGCAGAATTCGATTGGCGGGCTATAACGAATTGACTCGTCGTTGGCGGCCATTGTGTTAAGCGGTAAATGGACTGGTAAATTATTATTATTATTAGTTATTATGCCTCAGCTTCACCTGTTGACTCACACGTTCATACACCGATGGCGGAGGCAACCATGCAAGGTGCCAACCTGCTCATTGGAAGCAGTTAGGGATTAGTGCCTTACTCAAGGACACTTTGACAGGAATCGAACCGGGAACCTTCTGATTACCAGATGATAGACGATTATGCTCTACCTCCTGAGCCACTGTCGCCCTGTACCACTGCATATGTGATATTTTTGTCATATTACCCTGCCAGGAGGTGTGATGTATGTACTGTGAGTGTAGGTTTCATGATCCAGAGCAGTGAAAGCCACTCAAACCCATTATTTCAAACATACTCCGGGAGTCAATAGGAAAATAAGGAGGAAGAATGAAATGCTGAAGATACGAGGTCCGTCGCGGTCACTCCCTCATCACGCACTCGTCCGTCCCGTCCCGTCCCCCCCCCCCCCCACACACACACGACGGATCCAAACTTCGGTAGCGGTTGACACTGTTGTGACACTAATCCTAATCCTCCTTCCGTTGCTTTTTTTCCCCCCTCCTTCTTCTCCTTCTCCCTCAACCCCCTCAGCTGTTCGAAATGACCGGAATAAGAAGAAGAAAGAGAGCCCAAAGCCAGAGATGACGGAGAGCTACGAGCTGACGGCTGAGCTGGAGACCATCATCGAGAAGATCCGCAAGGCCCACCAGGAGACCTTTCCCTCCCTCTGTCAACTCGGCAAGTACACCACGGTGAGTTGGTACCCAAAAATAACCATGTGTTTTAAAATAAGTACCATGGTATTTAAAAAATATTAATAAAAAAAAAATTAAGAGAAGAAGAAAGAAGTACCAGTGTATTTAAAAATAGAAGTACCATAGACAACAAATGGAGCTCTGATTTTATGAGGCCATATGTTTGTGTGAGCTCTTACACCAAAATGAGGTTTATATTCTTAGCATTGCTAGAAGGTCTGAATGGGAATCTGTGGTGGAATGGTGCATGTTTTCACATAATACTGACTGAGCTGTCCTGGGGCACCGAATATTTTAACTCTTAAAATGGGCGACATGCCCCTTTAATTATTTTATTTCACACACTTTCACACAGCTCTCATAAACGGATACAGAATCACATCGTCGCTTTGTCTCCTGTTGCTGTTGGCGCAGCGTTCGTTCTCTTGCTTCACCCCCTCTTCCAGACAGGACCCGTGACCCGGAGAGTCCCATAATGATAATCAATGTCACGTACTGTACTCTAATGTAGCCGGAGAGGCTCTCCGCTGGACAGAACTTACTGTCCCTGACCAGTCCTCCCAGACACTTCCTCTTCCCTGCTCTCAATAGCACATTGATCGGGACGTTAAGTGTGATCGAAACGGTGTGAGAAGACATGCGTCATAGACTCTAAGCTAGCGAGTGGCGTCCAGGGGTGTTTCGCCCGCTAACTTTACCTGTTAAGCCCGATCGGTACCGGGTTGAGATTTATTTAACGTTGGACAAATAGATCAATACAGTCCGTATTAAGTGATGTTGTGTTTCTTTTTTAAATGTAGCCAAGAGTAAAGACCCCCTAACCCTGTCAAAATATACTTCCAGCACTACCTTTGTTTAGCAATGATTTTAATTGTTATTAGCGAAATATGAGCTCTGTGCATTGCATCGGAAATCTGAGGATTTATACACGAGAACAGGAAGCACTCATGAAATTGTTGTAGTCAAAAGAAAGAGTAGACCCAGGGCTTTCGATGGACGTATACATTTCATAAAACGACACTACCCAGCTCACACCAGCCGCCGACAAAGGAAGTACGTTTTTTCTTACAAGCATTGATTGGAATGTCATGTTTATATCTCACGGGCCGAACAAAACTCAACGTTATTGCCATAAAATACAACGTATATTGTTTCTTTAACTTTCTGTGAACGTCTGAGAAAAAACTGCGACTCAATCCGGTAACATTTGATGCAACTATCGCCATTATCCGAAAGTAACTGTACTTACAGTTACAGTAGATTTCATTCACGGTATTTGCTGCCCTCTACTGGGCGCCTGGTGGTACTACATCCAGATTTAACACTGGCATTCGAAAGAGGAGATCTGTGTTTTTTAAAAGAGGTATTACACAACCATAATAGAGCCAATTATAGGCCTGGCATGTTATATTCTATATTCATATTTCATATTGTATATACAGTATTTATATGTGTCCGGATGGCAAAATTCTATCTACAAAAACCCCTTTAAATGATCTGCCCTTTGTTCATTTGCTTAGCCTTTTACTATACTTGTTCTCAAGAAGTAGCTGAATGAGCTCAGTGGCATCTCTTTGCTTTTGGTCATTGTCAGCATGGTGTCATTCACTGTCAAAGATAAATAAAAAAAAAAGCTATAATAATAATTGATATTCTCTTTTGGTTCATTACAATTTACTCAAGCATAGTAACAGACACAATATTTCCGACACTGGGAATACACTCCCTGATGTCCATATATGTCCCTAGATACAAAGAACGTGCAAATGGTCTTGTAGAAGTGGAGCAATCTTCCATTTATTTGGGTATGATTTTCAGATTTTCTAAAAATATGGCTAGGGCTTAAGAGGTTACTGTGTCATTCTCTGAGGAATGAATAATAGTTTAAAAATGGATATAATTATTCTGTATCTTTTGTCATAAGCCTATAGAAGATACTTCTTTGTGTAGTACATTAAATATATGTACTGTGAACTAAATTGTACCATAGGCCCTGCGAAACAGTAAACAGTACATTTTCTTGGTAATTTTCTAGCTTCATTAAACAGTGTTCTTATTTATTTTATTTTATTATTTATTTATGTTTATTAAATTATTAAAATATGTCCTAGTTCTTTTTTTATTTCTCCCCCCCCCCCCCCCCCCCCCACCCTTTTGACTTTTCTGAAGTAAAAATGTCCCATCCCCAAAACAAGCGTGCAGTTTTTTAAGACAAGATGAGAATATAAAAAAAATAGTTATGAGAAACGGGATGACTTTGCCAAAATGTCAAGCCCTCAGCGGGAGGCGGGCGGAGGCGGGTGGGGCGTCTCTTAAGCTCAGGCATGCTCGCTGGAGACGACAGCGAGGCCAATCAGTCTTGTTCTGAGAGGCAGCAACCGTAGGCTGCTCCTCCGCTCCTGACATTTGTGAAAAGTGGAATAAATGTGGCTAATCCAACGTGTGTCGTTATCTGTACATCAGAAGAGGCGTGGAAAGAAGTGTGTGTGTGTGGCGGGGGGTGGTGTGGGGGGGGGGGGGGGGGGCTGCATGCGTCGATGCACGACCGCAGTAGGGGCTACGGCTTAGCATTGTAAAATGGCTGTCACTGTTGAGGGCTTTATTTCCTGGTCCTGTCATCTTTCAGCCTGGCGTCAAGGTTGATTTAGACCTGGAAACACCCCTCCAAGCCCCCAAGCCTCCCCCTCAAGGCCCTGTGCTAAACTAGCAGCCCATGAACAGCCAGACAGGCCAGTGGATGCTAATCCATGCATGGTTCTGTATAGGCTGACAAATAGCCTGTGGTCAACAGGGCTTGCTGCTGGACCGCTCGCATATCCAACGCTTTGGAGCTGAAGCTGCTCCACAATCAATCAGGTCACGTGGGTTGGTTCCAGCGACCTCTGCAGGCCCGCTGTCTGACCCTGCATCAGTGTCGGGCGTACAGGAGAGGTGGAGCGATGCACACGTTTTCAGATTTGATACAAATTTTAGAATTTCACAATTTGATTTGATTTTCAATTATTTATGTATTAAAGGGACTATACCCTTTTCATGGTTGTTTCACTTGGTTCATGATTGGAGGAGGAGCTTTAGACTTGAGATATTTATAATTTCACAAGAAAAAAAGCATCTATACCTAATATTATAAACATGTAAATAATATACCGTAAACCTTCTATTAACAGCCCAGGCTTTTATTTGCTTCAATCACTGAACTCACCCTGCCTTTATTAGGGACAGGCCTCTAATTCCTTTTGCACAAAAATCTTGCTCAGCAAAGATGGGAAATATCCAAATTATTTAACCCAGTATGAATATGAATTGTATAACATGTAACATGTAAAAATAAAACAAATAAAGAACTGGTTATTCATCTACCAATGGAATATTTAATTATTAACACTTCACTGCACAAGATCCACAGCGGTGCTTATGATAAGAATCCTGCTCTTTCCATTAATGCAGTGATTCTAGCAGCTTGGATACCAAGTAATTTGCTAAATGAACAAAAAATTTATGTTGGTGCATTAAAAGTACCGTAAAATAAAATACTGCTTTGCAGCGGCAACCAGATAAACAATGAATGTAGAACAGGCTTCTAATTGAGACCTGCGTTTATTTGTCAAAACACCCCGGCTTTAGCTTCTATTTGTGACTCTGCTTTTATTTAGAAGTTTTATGGTATTTGTATATATTTTCGATGTGAGAAATGTGAGGCTTAGGAAAGACAAAGAGAGCAGGAATGACATTCACCGTATTGAACGTACATTTCCCCCCGGATTTTCGTTTCTGTACTGAGAACATTATGGCCCTAGTATCCTGAAACATAGCCTTCAGAAGACGGCTTCTCCTCGTCAAGAGAGACTGTAGGCTTCTCCTCATCAAGAGAGACTGTAGGCTTTAGGCTTCTCCTCATCAAGAGAGACTGTAGGCTTTAGGCTTCTCCTCATCAAGAGAGACTGTAGGCTTCTCCTCATCAAGAGAGACTGTAGGCTTCTCCTCGTCAAGAGAGACTGTAGGCTTCTCCTCATCAAGAGAGACTGTAGGCTTCTCCTCATCAAGAGAGACTGTAGGCTTCTCCTCGTCAAGAGAGACTGTAGGCGTCTCCTCGTCAAGAGAGACTGTAGGCTTCTCCTCATCAAGAGAGACTGTAGGCTTCTCCTCGTCAAGAGAGACTGTAGGCTTCTCCTCGTCAAGAGAGACTGTAGGCGTCTCCTCATCAAGAGAGACTGTAGGCGTCTCCTCGTCAAGAGAGACTGTAGGCGTCTCCTCATCAAGAGAGACTGTAGGCTTCTCCTCGTCAAGAGAGACTGTAGGCTTCTCCTCGCCAAGAGAGACTGTAGGCTTCTCCTCGTCAAGAGAGACTGTAGGCGTCTCCTCGTCAAGAGAGACTGTAGGCTTCTCCTCGCCAAGAGAGACTGTAGGCTTCTCCTCGTCAAGAGAGACTGTAGGCTTCTCCTCGTCAAGAGAGACTGTAGGCGTCTCCTCGTCAAGAGAGACTGTAGGCTTCTCCTCATCAAGAGAGACTGTAGGCGTCTCCTCGTCAAGAGAGACTGTAGGCTTCTCCTCGTCAAGAGAGACTGTAGGCTTCTCCTCGTCAAGAGAGACTGTAGGCGTCTCCTCGTCAAGAGAGACTGTAGGCTTCTCATCAAGAGAGACTGTAGGCGTCTCCTCATCAAGAGAGACTGTAGGCTTCTCCTCATCAAGAGAGACTGTAGGCTTCTCCTCGTCAAGAGAGACTGTAGGCTTCTCCTCGTCAAGAGAGACTGTAGGCGTCTCCTCGTCAAGAGAGACTGTAGGCTTCTCCTCGTCAAGAGAGACTGTAGGCTTCTCCTCGTCAAGAGAGACTGTAGGCTTCTCCTCGCCAAGAGAGACTGTAGGCTTCTCCTCGTCAAGAGAGACTGTAGGCTTCTCCTCGTCAAGAGAGACTGTAGGCGTCTCCTCGTCAAGAGAGACTGTAGGCTTCTCCTCGTCAAGAGAGACTGTAGGCTTCTCCTCGTCAAGAGAGACTGTAGGCTTCTCCTCGTCAAGAGAGACTGTAGGCGTCTCCTCGTCAAGAGAGACTGTAGGCTTCTCCTCGCCAAGAGAGACTGTAGGCTTCTCCTCGTCAAGAGAGACTGTAGGCTTCTCCTCGTCAAGAGAGACTGTAGGCGTCTCCTCGTCAAGAGAGACTGTAGGCTTCTCCTCGTCAAGAGAGACTGTAGGCTTCTCCTCGTCAAGAGAGACTGTAGGCTTCTCCTCATCAAGAGAGACTGTAGGCTTCTCCTCGTCAAGAGAGACTGTAGGCTTCTCCTCGTCAAGAGAGACTGTAGGCTTCTCCTCGTCAAGAGAGATGGTAGGCTTCTCCTCGTCAAGAGAGACTGTAGGCTTCTCCTCATCAAGAGAGACTGTAGGCTTCTCCTCATCAAGAGAGACTGTAGGCTTCTCCTCATCAAGAGATACTGTAGGCTTCTCCTCGTCAAGAGAGACTGTAGGCTTCTCCTCGTCAAGAGAGACTGTAGGCTTCTCCTCATCAAGAGAGACTGTAGGCTTCTCCTCGTCAAGAGAGACTGTAGGCTTCTCCTCGTCAAGAGAGACTGTAGGCTTCTCCTCGTCAAGAGAGACTGTAGGCTTCTCCTCATCAAGAGAGACTGTAGGCTTCTCCTCGTCAAGAGAGACTGTAGGCTTCTCCTCGCCAAGAGAGACTGTAGGCTTCTCCTCGCCAAGAGAGACTGTAGGCTTCTCCTCGTCAAGAGAGACTGTAGGCGTCTCCTCGTCAAGAGAGACTGTAGGCTTCTCCTCATCAAGAGAGACTGTAGGCTTCTCCTCGCCAAGAGAGACTGTAGGCTTCTCCTCATCAAGAGAGACTGTAGGCTTCTCCTCATCAAGAGAGACTGTAGGCTTCTCCTCATCAAGAGAGACTGTAGGCTTCTCCTCATCAAGAGAGACTGTAGGCTTCTCCTCACCAAGAGAGACTGTAGCATCAAGAGAGACTGTAGGCTTCTCCTCGTCAAGAGAGACTGTAGGCTTCTCCTCGTCAAGAGAGACTGTAGGCTTCTCCTCGTCAAGAGAGACTGTAGGCTTCTCCTCGTCAAGAGAGACTGTAGGCTTCTCCTCGTCAAGAGAGACTGTAGGCTTCTCCTCGTCAAGAGAGACTGTAGGCTTCTCCTCATGAAGAGAGACTGTAGGCTTCTCCTCGCCAAGAGAGACTGTAGGCTTCTCCTCATCAAGAGAGACTGTAGGCTTCTCCTCATCAAGAGAGACTGTAGGCTTCTCCTCGTCAAGAGAGACTGTAGGCTTCTCCTCGTCAAGAGAGACGGCAGGTCTGTTCGGTAAGAACTCCAGGGGAGAGTTTGCTTGCCAGTGCAAAGAGTCGAAGGTCATAAAAAAAAAAGAAAAAAAACCACAGAGTAATCTTTCTAGAGTAAATATCAGTGCTGGACACACATACACACACACACACGCACGCACGCACGCACACACACACACACACACACACACACACACACACACACAGGCTCAGCACTTAACACCCACGGTGCTCAGATTGACATGTATGATAATGTTGACACGCTGGTTAAGCCTTGTTTGGTTTGGAGTCTTGCGATGCTTTTGACAAGCAAACTTGTCATCGGAGAGAGAGAGAGATAGGGAGAGGGTTGAAGAATGATTGATGGCTCGGTATCCGAGTTGTGGGGATAACAGTTGGCTGTTTCTATGACTGACAGGCAGGCTACGTAGCGGTATGGCACGCAGCATTGTGAAAAGCAACCTGATAATGTCTAATATGTTTGTTTTTGTTTTCTTAGGACTGACTTACATATAGATTACACACAGCAGGGGTGGGACGTGATTGACAAGCTGACAGTGATACTGTGGGGGGCGGGGGTTTGGTATACACACACACACACACACACACACGCACACGCACGCACACACACACACACACACACACAACCTACAGTAGTCTACCTCTCTTCATACTTCTCTGGGTGATTGGAGAGGGGGGAGGAGAGAGGGGGGTCTCAAGACAGCTGTCAGTCA
Organism: Notolepis coatsorum; assembly: GCF_963971535.1. Taxonomy (NCBI): domain Eukaryota; kingdom Metazoa; phylum Chordata; class Actinopteri; order Aulopiformes; family Paralepididae; genus Notolepis; species Notolepis coatsorum. The sequence continues at coordinate 61,185,884 of NC_140168.1, read as the reverse complement.
TGCTAACAGCTCTTCCTCACCGCACTTTTCAGTGAAATGAAGACACAAGCGCCACCAGCTACCGAGGAAGGAGCAGTAATGATGTGGATTATATGTTTTATATAAAATATTATATATCTTGCTTGTTAGCAGCGATGGAGAGAATTGCTCCGTGGCTCATGTTAACAGCGTAGGTTGATTAAAGATTAAACTGGACTTTTGAAGAAGTCTTTATTCATTGCACACATTGACAATGTCGTCATGCAGTGACACACGCATGTGATGGGCGGCACACACAGGAACACACACATGCAATTTCTTCTGCGCTTGACCCATCCTGCCGTCCTTCCCCCCAGGGCAGCCGGGAGCAGACATGGGCTGCGGCGTGGGGGCCGATCCTGGGGACCAATCCAAGTGCTACTGTCCGTCTTCGTCAGGGACGCGACAACGTTAGCGATCTGTTTAGCATGTTTTTACATTGGGTTTATATTCTGGAGGGGAAACCCTTGCGAGCACAACAAACTCCACACAGAAAGGCCCGGGAGAGACCCCACCTGGGTACCTGGCAACGTGGCGACCTGGTCCCCAAGTGGGAATCGAACCCTGGATCTTCTAGCTGTGAGGCGTCAGTGTTAACCACTACAGACTCGGAATTATTTTAGATTTCAAGATAAATACTACTTGCAAAACAGAGGCCTCAGCATGGGCTCCCCAGCCGCTGTGAACCTAGCCAACCTGTATATGTCCAAGTACGAATTGGATCAAATTTTTAATAACAACCCGTTTGAGAAATTTGTCAAATCCTATATGCGATATATTGATGATTTGTTTTTTATTTGGTCTGGTTCATCATCTGATCTTTATGCCTTCCTTGAGTACCTGAACACCTGTAGAGAAACGATAAAGTTTACATTGAAGTTTGATATGCATAATCTACCTTTCCTAGATGTTTTGATCAAGAAAGCCCCTAATGGTATCTCATTACACACAGAGGTCTTCAAAAAGGAGACAGACCGTAACTCGTTCTTACATTATTCCAGTTACCCCTGCCTTGAAGAATAGTCTACCTTTCAGCCAAATCCTTCGTTATAGGAGAATTTGTGACACGGAAGATAGATTTATTGCACAAGCAGAGGTTCTCCCTGGCAGTTTCCATGAGAGGCTATAGTGTCGATTTTACACGTAAAGCCCTGAACAAACAGATCGACAGGGCCACGTTGTTTACCCCCAGAAAGAAAAATTTAAACTCAGACAAAGTATCTTTTGTTTCCACTTATAGTCCTATCACGAGAGACATACGGAGCATTGTCAATAAATATTGGCATATTCTGCAGTCTGATCCTCTTATAGGGGCAGCGTTTCAACATTCGCCTAATTATTTTTATAAGAGACAAGCTAATCTATCTAACCTTCTAGTCAAAACTGACTTGCCCTTAAGGAAACCTACACATTTTATGTCTAATATCCCTGATGGAAATTTCCCCTGTCAAGCATGTGTACAATGTCAAGGCATGATCAAAGACAAATTTTACACACACCCAAAAATGGGCAAAAGTATATCCGTTAAAGGACGGATTACGTGTAATTCCTCAAAGCTGGTGTATCTGCTAAAATGTCTGTGTAATTTTTCTTATGTGGGGAAAACAACTAGAGCCTTTAAATCGAGAATCAGTGAACACAAATGTTCAGTGAGAAATTCAGATGTCAAGTCGTCGGTAGCTAGACATTTTTCCAAGTGCAAACATACCGTTAACAATCTCAAATATATAGGACTTGAGTTAGTCCACAGGCCCGCGAGAGGGGGAGACAGACACAAGTTACTATTGCAACGGGAATGTTATTATATCCACTTGTTCAATTGCATAGAACCTAGAGGAATGAATGAAGAGAACGTTTTAACCTGTTTCCTTTAAGCACCTTATACCTATATTATTATTATTTCAGGTTTAATTATGTTGTTGTTGTTTTTAAGCAAGAGGTATGGTTTTCCAAGGATTCTCAATAGAGAATTTGGAATTATTTAGTTAAATGTGTAAAGGGGCTCAATTTGCCCTAGAAACTATGGGCATGTTACATATCATGTTTCTGGTCATTTAGTTTTGTTTTGTTTATATATGTATAATTTGTGTATTTACGAATAGACTCTATTTTGATAGGTCATTCCTATGGTCATTGTGGACCAATAAGCTCAGGCACACCTGCGTCGTGATGTAATTTCCTGTCAAGTCATTACCTACCAGGTGTATATAACCACCATCTTGACTATAATATCATTGCTAGCCATAACACTGATGAAGGAACAATAGTTCCGAAACATGTTTGTTTCCATTTCAGGCTGCCATTAAATACTAATGAATCTGAGAGTGCTGGTCCGGCTTTCCTGCTTTCTTTATATTCAACTTTATGGGATTACAGCACCCAGTGTCAGACTTTGAGAGTGCGGTCTAACTCGACATTTTGATTCTTTAATTACCAACACACAAAAAAACACTCAATTCTCATAACCCCCATCCCACCCTTTGACCTTATACACATTATAAATTTGTATCACAACCGAAAATCCAGGCAAGCCAAAAATAGCAGCACGTCATAAGAAACAAGAAAATAAATAAATGACAATTAAATGAATTAAATATTGGTCCCCTGTCATGATATGCGCTGGCGGTTTTCGCTGTTTGTTTGGGAGCGTTGGTGGATAACCTCAGATAAAAGCCTTAATCTGGTTCAGCGGTAATTACTCTCTCGCTCGCAGACTGTGAGAAGTTCCTCATTATCATCAGTCTTAGTATTATTATTATTATTACTACGAGTGATTGGTTCCTGACGGGGGCCTTTTGAATCCTCCCTCCTCAGAAACAGAAGAGAAGAAACCCCCCCATCTCCTTCAGATTAGGTTAAAGCTCCAATTATGCTGTGAAATATTCAAATCCTAGTGTAGCGGGTGATTTAGGAGTTCATTGCTGGGTGAGGCGAGATAGGCCTGGGAGAATGTGGGGGAGGGGGGGGGGGGCGAGATAGGCCTGGGAGAGTGAGAAGGGGGGGGGGGAGATAGGCGATAGGCCTGGGAGAGTGAGATGGGGGGGGGGGGGGGGCGGGGGATTAGTCTCCGACAATGAATAGCACTTCATTGACAGTGATGAAAAACGACCTGGTGGTTTTAAAATACAAAAATAAGACATTACACGGACGTCGGCTCAAGGTGCCGTTGGCGTCTACTCGTACAGTGTGGCCAGAGACACCTGAGGGCAGGGTGCCATTTGCCTGGGGTGATGGGGGGGGGGGGGGGGGGGTCCATACCTTTCACGTTCCTAACTCTGGTCGTCAGCGGTGGAGATACGATTAATCCCCCCTTCTGGCAGTTTATAATAGACTATCGTTCATTCTATCATTAAATTATATACATACATTTTTGTAAACCATCAGCAGCCAGCACACCGATGTGTCCCTGCTTGCCAGTGCCTTCTCCCTCCATGCAGCTACTGCCAGCTGTGTTGTAGAGCTGCTACTGCGAGCTGTGTTGTAGAGCTGCTACTGGGAGCTGTGTTGTAGAGCTGCTACTGCGAGCTGTGTTGTAGAGCTGCTACTGCGAGCTGTGTTGTAGAGCGGCTACTGGGAGCTGTGTTGTAGAGCTGCTACTGGGAGCTGTGTTGTAGAGCTGCTACTGCGAGCTGTGTTGTAGAGCTGCTACTGGGAGCTGTGTTGTAGAGCGGCTACTGGGAGCTGTGTTGTAGAGCTGCTACTGCGGGCTGTGTTGTAGAGCTGCTACTGCGAGCTGTGTTGTAGAGCTGCTACTGCGAGCTGTGTTGTAGAGCTGCTACTGGGAGCTGTGTTGTCGAGCTGCTACTGGGAGCTGTGTTGTCGAGCTGGGAGCTGTGTTGTAGAGCTGCTACTGGGAGCTGTGTTGTTGAGTTGTGTTGTAGAGCTGCTACTGGGAGCTGTGTTGTAGAGCTGCTACTGGGAGCTGTGTTGTTGAGTTGTGTTGTTGAGCTGCTACTGGGAGCTGTGTTGTTGAGTTGTGTTGTTGAGCTGCTACTGGGAGCTGTGTTGTTGAGTTGTGTTGTTGAGCTGCTACTGGGAGCTGTGTTGTAGAGCTGCTACTGGGAGCTGTGTTGTTGAGTTGTGTTGTTGAGCTGCTACTGGGAGCTGTGTTGTAGAGCTGCTACTGGGAGCTGTGTTGTAGAGCTGCTACTGCGAGCTGTGTTGTTGAGCTGCTACTGGGAGCTGTGTTGTAGAGCTGCTACTGGGAGCTGTGTTGTAGAGCTGCTACTGGGAGCTGTGTTGTAGAGCTGCTACTGGGAGCTGTGTTGTAGAGCTACTGGGAGCTGTGTTGTAGAGCTGCTACTGGGAGCTGTGTTGTAGAGCTGCTACTGGGTGCTGTGTTGTAGAGCTGCTACTGGGAGCTGTGTTGTAGAGCTGCTACTGGGAGCTGTGTTGTCGAGCTGCTACTGGGAGCTGTGTTGTTGAGTTGTGTTGTAGAGCTGCTACTGGGAGCTGTGTTGTAGAGCTGCTACTGGGAGCTGTGTTGTTGAGTTGTGTTGTTGAGCTGCTACTGGGAGCTGTGTTGTAGAGCTGCTACTGGGAGCTGTGTTGTTGAGTTGTGTTGTTGAGCTGCTACTGGGAGCTGTGTTGTATAGCTGCTACTGGGAGCTGTGTTGTAGAGCTGCTACTGGGAGCTGTGTTGTAGAGCTGCTACTGGGAGCTGTGTTGTAGAGCTGCTACTGGGAGCTGTGTTGTAGAGCTGCTACTGGGAGCTGTGTTGTAGAGCTGCTACTGGGAGCTGTGTTGTAGAGCTGCTACTGGGAGCTGTGTTGTAGAGCTGCTACTGGGAGCTGTGTTGTAGAGCTGCTACTGGGAGCTGTGTTGTAGAGCTGCTACTGGGTGCTGTGTTGTAGAGCTGCTACTGGGAGCTGTGTTGTTGAGCTGCTACTGGGTGCTGTGTTGTAGAGATGCTACTGGGTGCTGTGTTGTAGAGCTGCTACTGGGAGCTGTGTTGTAGAGCTGCTACTGGGTGCTGTGTTGTAGAGATGCTACTGGGAGCTGTGTTGTAGAGCTGCTACTGGGAGCTGTGTTGTCGAGCTGCTACTGGGAGCTGTGTTGTAGAGCTGCTACTGGGAGCTGTGTTGTTGAGTTGTGTTGTCTAACTGCTACTGGGAGCTGTGTTGTTGAGTTGTGTTGTCGAGCTGCTACTGCGAGCTGTGTTGTCGAGCTGCTACTGGGAGCTGTGTTGTCGAGCTGCTACTGGGAGCTGTGTTGTTGAGTTGTGTTGTCGAGCTGCTACTGGGTGCTGTGTTGTAGAGATGCTACTGGGTGCTGTGTTGTAGAGCTGCTACTGGGAGCTGTGTTGTAGAGCTGCTACTGGGTGCTGTGTTGTAGAGATGCTACTGGGAGCTGTGTTGTAGAGCTGCTACTGGGAGCTGTGTTGTCGAGCTGCTACTGGGAGCTGTGTTGTAGAGCTGCTACTGGGAGCTGTGTTGTTGAGTTGTGTTGTCTAACTGCTACTGGGAGCTGTGTTGTTGAGTTGTGTTGTCGAGCTGCTACTGCGAGCTGTGTTGTCGAGCTGCTACTGGGAGCTGTGTTGTCGAGCTGCTACTGGGAGCTGTGTTGTTGAGTTGTGTTGTCGAGCTGCTACTGCGAGCTGTGTTGTCGAGCTGCTACTGGGAGCTGTGTTGTCGAGCTGCTACTGGGAGCTGTGTTGTTGAGTTGTGTTGTCGAGCTGCTACTGGGAGCTGTGTTGTTGCAGTCGGAGTAACTACAGCTGCTTTATGGTGTGAAAGGGAAGTGGTGGAGATGGAAGCGACTGTCGGAGTGAAGTGGGAGATTCTACTGAAGGATATCAAGCTCGAAATCCTGAAGTTTAAGTGGCTTTGGACAAACGTCAAATATTGACCCGGTTGCCTCGGTCCCGCCCACTACACTCACCATGGTGCCAAACCCCTTATCTTGGATTTATCAAATTAGTGTTTTGAAAGAGGTAACTGCCCAGTAACAACTATGAAGACATAATCAACCTACAAGTTATGTTCTGCAGTTTCTGCTGCTGAGCCATTTGTCCTATTCGACCTACTGTGCTTTAAAGAAATTAGTTAATGAATGTAGTTATATTTAGATCAAATGCTTTATACATTACTGTATGTAAACCGTATTCATACATATTGTATTCAATATTACTTTACTGTCACGCAAAATCGATACACTGTCCTGTATGTGGTCACAGCCTTGTAGGATGAAAAGGGAGCAGCAAACTATTGCATTATATTTCAGAATTCATCAGTTTGGGCGGCTAGGTGGTGCAGTGGGCAAGGCGCTCACCACCAATGCAGGAGACGCTGGGTTCGAGCCCAGCTCTCCGCATTGCTATCAGCTTGGCTGGTCGTTCATACTAATACAATTGGCAGTATTAGGGGGTGGGAAGCTGATGGGTGGGGATCGGACGTTGTGGACAGCGACTCCTACAGGTCGGTTGGTGCGCCTGCGCAGCAGAATCAGGAAGCGACGGGGGCGGCGTGCCCTCCAAACGCAGACCTCCGACGCTGAGAGATCGTGCTGTGCAGGTGAAAAGATGCGACTGCTGCTTCCTCGAGTACCGGAGGGGACATGTGATGTAAGGCTTCGTCCACATTGCAGCCGGCTTGTGGGAGGCATGGCCTAACAACGTTCGAGACAGGGGAGGGTAGAATTGGACGATACGAAATTGGGATGGGAGAAAAATTGAAAATGGGAGAAAAAGTAGATTAAAAGAAAATAAAAATTCATCAGTTTGAAAGTAAAATATAGCCTGTTGAGAATACGTTAATTTAATCTCTTTGCAAGGGCTTGAGGGCAAATCCCTCCGTTTAGAACAATGTAAACAGACAAAAAGTTAACATTAAATGACTTCCTGTCGTATCGTTTTATGGTTTTACATGGATATCATTTTTCATGGCCTAAATTATTTCATACATTACAGCCATAACTTCTTCACAGGTTCATCCTTTTTCTTCTTCTTCTTCTTCTTCTTCTTCTTCTTCTTCTTCTTCTTCTTCTTCTTCTTCTTCTTCTTCTTCTTCTTCTTCTTCTTCTTCTTTCTTCTTCTTCTTCTTCTTCTTCTTCTTCTTCCCCTTCTTCTTCTTCTTCTTCTTCTTCTTCTTCTTCTTCTTCTTCTTCTTCTTCTTCTTCTTCTTCTTCTTCTTCTTCTTCTTCTTCTTCTTCTTCTTCTTCTTCTTCTTCTTCTTCTTCTCTGTCACTTCTCTCTGCTTCCTCTGCACACAAGCCATGCACCACAGCATCACTGATGTATTGCCTGGAGTTATTTTTTCCTCTCTCTCTTTTTTTCATCCCCCCCCCCCCCCCCCCCCTCCCCCCCCTCTTTGCACCGGCAGCTTATTCTGCCCCGACGTCGCGACTTGTATAATTTGTTTGGATAAATGCTCTTAAATTAAATTAAGAAACCACCGGCAAACTCCCCTTGTTTCTCTCTATTGAATTATGGGACTGGCGTAATTGACTGATATTGCGTGTGTGTGTGGAGGTGTGTGGGTGTGTGTGTGTGTGGGTGTGTGTGTGGTCTAACTGTGAATCATTACCCCCCTACCCATCCCTCCCTCTTCCTGGTCTCTCTCTCTCTTTCTCTCTCTCCACCCAGGGGGGGTAACAAGACAAGTGGCTTTAATATCAGAGTACCGAGTTGTCACTCACCCCCACCCCCAGACCCCCAATCACAGCACACACACACACACACGCACACACACACACACACACACACACACACACACACTTCTACCATGGCGGCGCGTTCTCCCATCAAATCGGACGTCAGTCAAGTGGAATGTGTGCTTGGTGCCGCCGTGTCGAGTCTGCCTCGTTGTCTGTGATTTAAGCACAACCTCCAATAGACCTCCCACTTAACCCCAGATTATAGTGATCTGTATCTGTATATCTCTCTCTCTCTCTCTTCTCTCTCTCTCTCTCTCTCTCTCTCTCTCTCTCTCTCTCTCTCTCTCTCTCTCTCTCTCTCTCTTCCTCTCTAGTGGACAATAAACTTGATGCATTACAAAGCAGATGTACTCTCCCGGACGAAGTCTCAGTCCCAAGAGACACGATTCTCTCCCGTGTCCCCGAGAATTTCATTCAGAGCTGATGACATAAAGCTAGATGACGCGCTGTAGTGGAACACTGAGTTCTGGTCGCACCAAACAACCGTCTGTTCGGGGTGTTCTCAGTCTGCCTCCCAGCTGAGCTCTGGTCGCACCAAACAACCGTCTGTTCGGGGTGTTCTCAGTCTGCCTCCCAGCTGAGCTCTGGTCGCACCAAACAACCGTCTGTTCGGGGTGTTCTCAGTCTGCCTCCCAGCTGAGCTCTGGTCGCACCAAACAACCGTCTGTTCGGGGTGTTCTCAGTCTGCCTCCCAGCTGAACTCTGGTCGCACCAAACAACCGTCTGTTCGGGGTGTTCTCAGTCTGCCTCCCAGCTGAACTCTGGTCGCACCAAACAACCGTCTGTTCGGGGTGTTCTCAGTCTGCCTCCCAGCTGAACTCTGGTCGCACCAAACAACCGTCTGTTCGGGGTGTTCTCAGTCTGCCTCCCAGCTGAACTCTGATGAAGCTGATTAGGAAGGTTTTGTTGGCATTTCCTGTAGATTTTCCAAATGTGTGATTTTTCATCATCATACCGTTATTATTTACGCAGCTAATATTGTTCAAAATAGCCAAATAATGTTGTGATACTAAACAAATACCTTGTATGCATAACCCAGGTGACAGTAGCCTAGACAGTGGTGTATAATTAATCACTGACAGTGAATTGTAAAATGTATAGTAGCCCATTTCATAACATTTGTGCAACAAGCCAAGGTGGAGATCACTTGATTTCCCCCCGCAATTTCTACAAATGTCCTGCGAAAACAAACACGCTGTCCTGCGTTTGGATCATACAGTGTGTGTGTGTGTGTGTGTGTGTGTGTGTGTGTGTGTGTGTGTGTGTGTGTGTGTGTGTGTGTGTGTGTGTGTGTGTGTGTGTGTGTGTGTGTGTGTGTGTGCGTGTGTGCGTGCGTGTGCGTGCGCGCGTGCTGTGTCCTTGCTGGGAACACAGACAGCAGGGACAGGGAGCTCACCAAGAACAGATGGGCTATTCCATGTAAACTGTCAGAAGAACAAAGTATCATCAACTGCTGCTTTAGCACAGAGAGGTAGACACTTTAACACTTTCGCGGCCACTGGGATGAGTCTAATTAATCTCAAGAGGACCGTGAAATGTAAACAGACGTGGGGCTGTTTGTAGAGCTAAATACTATACTTTATAGTATTGCTATCTGTCCATTCTCATTGTAAATTGAGACCATAAACCGTCCCTTCAAAATGGCTTAAAGAAAAAAATTATTCATCAATACGTTCTCATTTTATAGCGCCGTGAATATAAGCATTATACCGGATTTGGTCTAGTATATTTCCTGGAAGCCGAGATAATGGGCTAATAGCTAATAACGTTAAATCCAATGGCATTTTGGTTATAGATACGCTCCAGTTAAAACTCAAACTGCATATGATCGGCACGATCCTCACGCATGTATGCATGAAAGGGGGGGGGGGGGTGGGGCGGGGGACGTCGTTTCTGATTATTGATTACCAATAACCGCGTTAGCCTCATAGGCCGAACGCCTGGATGGCTATCAAAACAAGGCCCGATCGGGATGTACTTTACGCGAAAAAGATCTTACCGTGGTCCGGTGGGATCCCCCCGAGCATTTCCCCTGTTATCGATCGCCATCTGGTAGATCGATATGTCCATTGGATGATGATAAATCCCCTTATTGCATGGTGAAATCTGCGATGCAAAACGTAATCCAAGCTACATGCTGCACATCTAGAATCCTGCTAACTGAAATCTCCATTGAAAGTAAAAAAAATACTGATCCGTTCAGCCGCAGGGCACACTGCATTATCGCGACAGCGCCCCTAAGAGGATCTGGCCGGTATTGCACCTTCTCGAATTCATAGAGTAGGGTAAATCTGCAGTGCCGCTCGGCGACCTTGAATAGGTTATTAATATGGAATAAAAGCAATAACAACTTGCCACGGATTTATCCGTGCTTCTGTCCACAATGGGTGGAATCGAAACACGGAGATCTCCGTTGTTCGTCCCCATTGTGTTAACACAGAGAAGTAGACACTTTAACACAGAGAGGTAGACACTTTAACACAGAGAGGTAGACACTTTAACACAGAGAGGTAGACACTTTAACACAGCCGTAAAATAATGTGAATCCCTACCCTCCTTCAAAACCGCTCTCAAAGGAGCACCTACGGGTGGCTGCAATTAGAAACTGGCCCTGGTAGAAGCCTAACCACCCCCCCCCAGCCCCAGCCTTGGCTTGGGCTGATTGCTATACTAACCCGTTTGGCTGGGTTAGGGGGAGGGCAAGTCATGGGTGGGAATCTGGCGTTGTGGACAGCGACGCCTACAGGTCAGGTCTGGGCGCTTGCTCAGCGGAGGCAGGACTTGATGAAGGCAGCGTGACCTCCCACGCGTTACGCTTCACCAATGAGAGTCCTCGCTGCCAGGTGAAAAAAGAGTCACTGGCTGTCGCCGCGCGTGTCGGAGGAAGAGTGCGGATGACTTCAGGGTTCCCTTGTACCGACCAGTAGGAGAACATGCGCACAACAACCAGGTAGGGGAGGGGGGGAATTGGCACAACGACTAAATTGGGACGGGGAGAAAACAGAAAAATCTGAGAAAGAGAGGATTAAAAAAAATTATAATAAATGTCTTGATGAATTGAAAATGGGGGACCCTGATGTAAACAAGACAAAGGTATTTTTCTGGTCTGTATCCCCTTAACAATTGTTTGTATTGAACCGTACTGTACTGTACCCATTCTGCAATCTGTTATTAATACAGTTTTCAATCAATCAATCAATCAATCAATCAATCAATCAGGTAGACACTTCAACACAGTGAGGTAAACACTTTTACACAGAATGCTTGTGTCTTTCAACATGGCTGCCTGTAACCACGTTCGGAAAAAATGCCTAATTTGTTTCTAATTTGTGTGCAGTGGCGTAGGCCCGGGGAGTAGGTCAAATATTGGAAAAGCAGGATATTACTGTTCCACTGTGACTTGTTTACAAGATCCAGTCACAGGACACCAAATGATAAGATATTTGGTGATATAATGTTACTTCTCATATATCAGCACATAGCAATCAAACAAATCAAACAACAACACATGCATTGTAAACATTCTGTGAAAGGCCTCTATTGGTGCTCTTAGTCTCTCGTTTCTCTCTCTCAAATGCAATTTTACAGATCGATGTGATTAGATTGTAATGTTTGTGAGAAAGTATGTGAGAGTGAAACAAAGACAGAGAGAGAGGGAGAGGAGAGAGAAGCAGAGAGAGAAATAAGCAGATATATATATAGAAAAGCAGAGAGAGGAGAGAGAAGCAGGGATAGAGAGAGAGAAGCAGAGAGAGATAAGCAGATATATAGAGAGAAGCAGAGATAGAGGGAGAGAGAAAGAGAAGCAGAGAGAGGGAGAAGCTGATATATAGAGAGAGGAGAGAGAGAGAAGCAGAGAGTGAGAGAGAAGCAGATATATAGAGAGAGAAGGAGAGAGAGAGAAGCAGTGAGAGAGAGAGATAATATAAATATGGAGTTGGCCGTGACAGTCAGACAGCAACTTGGAAGTAAATCCAAACATATAATTTTTTTCCCACTTTAGAACACGCACAGGGGGTGTGTGTGTGTGGGGGGGGGGGGGGTTGAGGGTGTTTACAACATATCACATTGCCCGAGACAAAATACCTTGTTTAAAGACCCTGACGATTCCATCCACACACACACACACACACACACTTTCGGCCCCTACATCGCTTATCTCTCTTCAACTCTTTCTTTCTTTCCACCTCTCGCCCACTGACACGTCTTTCCACTTGTTCAACCTCACCTCACCCCTCCTCCTCCCCCTCCTCCGTCTCTCTCTCTCCTCTCAATCCACCAGCCCTGCTACACTCCACCCCAGATGTGCGCATAGGGTCTAGGGACCGTATATATAGCGCAATTAACCGCTGACTTCAAAGCGCTCCGTGCTATACCTGTCACAACACCGCGGCATCGCCACTGAAAGCAGCCGTCATCCGTGGGATCACCTCATCCATCGCGCTCGCTCGCTCGTTGGCACTCATTATCACCGCAGCCTGGCTCGGCTCGGCTCGGCTCAGCTCTCATCTGCTACGCTCTCCTCTGCTCTGCTCTATTTACAATGACAACACTTCCCAGACTGTTCTCCTGAGGAGCTCTGGTGCCGCGGAGACGCTGCCTATAAGCCATGTGACACATATAGAGCGGAGGAAGAGGTTGAGGAGATTATTAGTGGCTCTCGCCGACGCAGGTGTCTGCATCTCCACTGACACCACGAGTGTGTGTGTGTGCGCGCGCGTGTGTTTTTTGCAAGTAACAATGGCAACTATACAGTCTATGTCTAAGTTATTTATGTCAAATACACAACAATATGGGGGCATTGCAGGTAATAAAATTTTTGTGTTTCGAGGTCAGACTCAACAGTGTTTACACATTACATGTATAGGGTTTTTCATTAAAAGTTCTCCAAGGTCTAAACTTTATGTGCCTGTGTGTGTGTGTGTGTGAGTGTGTGTGTGTGTGTGTGTGTGTGTGTGTGTGTGTGTGTGTGTGTGTGTGTGTGTGTGTGTGTGTGTGTGTGTGTGTGTGTGTGTGTGTGTGTGTGTGTGTGCACATAACGATGGTAACAATACATTTTATTTGTAGGACTTTTAATGAAAAGTTCTCCCAAGTTCAAAACCACAAATGCCTGTGTTTTGTGCCTCTCTCTCTCTGTGTGTGTGTGTGTGTGTGTGTGTGTGTGTGTGTGTGTGTGTGTGTGTGTGTGTGTGTGTGTGTGTGTGTGTGTGTGTGTGTGTGTGTGTGTGTGTGCGCGTACATGCGTATTGCAGAACTCGAGTGCAGACCATCGCGTACGGCTGGACCTGGGCCTGTGGGACAAGTTCAGTGAGCTGGCCACCAAGTGCATTATCAAGATTGTGGAGTTTGCCAAGCGAGTGCCTGGCTTCACAGGACTGACCATCGCTGACCAGATCACGCTCCTCAAAGCCGCCTGTCTGGACATCCTGGTGGGTGGCAGAGCATTCACGCTGCACGGTTCAGTGTGTGTAGTTGTAGACCAACTGGGGTTTAGTGCGAGGGCATGTTGCAATCACTCGTGTCTTTGTGTGTGTGTGTGTGTGTGTGTGTGTGTGTGTGTGTGTGTGTGTGTGTGTGTGTGTGTGTGTGTGTGTGTGTGTGTGTGTGTGTGTGTGTGTGTGTGTGTGTGTGTGTGTGTGTGTGTGTGTGTGTGTGTGTGTGTGTGTGTGTGTGTGTGTGTGTGTGTGTGTGTGTGTGTGTGTGTGTGTGTGTGTGTGTGTGTGTGTGTGCGTGCGTGCGTGCAGGGCACGAAATTAACTTTTTGACTCACCGGCCAGTGGCGGGTAGATGGGAAGAATCTACCCACCAAGCATATTTCTTACCTGCCAAATTTTTTTTGATAAAAGAAATAATATATATATATTTTATATAATTTTTTTTTTAAATAAAATATATATTATATAATCATACTTGTAGTTGTATTATCTGCGAGACATCGCCACCACGCAATAAGTCAAAATGCTCGCTATCTGCAAACAGCTCCACTGTCTGTGTGTATACTTGAGTAGCCTCCAGCTCCAGCAAGGATTCCCCGGCGCTGCAGCTAGACCCTATATTCAGCTAGACCCTACATTCAGCATGCAAGGATTCTCCGGCGCTGCAGCTGGACCCTATTGGTATAATGTTACGGTTCTTTGGACAAATCACATTCAACATGCCCTCAGCTAGAATACGCATTGAATCAATGTTATAAGCCATTGATATCAGGAGCTATCTGTAGCTACTGCTAGCCCGCTAGATAACGTTAAGACAATTTAGTTTACTGGGACATATAGATCTAACGTGAGCTAGCTAACGTGAGCTAGCTAACGTGAGCTAGCTAACGAGGGAACGGAGGTATTATGCACTCGAGTCGACTATTGCTGGAGCATTTGTTGATATAAGCAGCTATCAGTAGCTAGCCAGCTAGATACCGTTAGACAATGCCTCGTCATGTATTAAACTAAAAGTGAATAGTTTACTGGGTCATTGTTTAAACAGTAACGGTAGCTCATGGAGGTCCGCTCTAGACTAGAGCAGACTGCCTCTGTGTTGATACGAGCAGAAGCCAATAGTATCCCGCTGCAGGACTGGGCGGATATGACTCGTTGCCACGTTTTTTTTTCAAAATAAGAGTATCATACGAACCGAATGTTGCTAACTGCCGGAGCCATCGATATTATGACTGGAGCTGCGCTTGGGGCGGAAATGAGACCCGCACAGATTTTCAAAATAAGAGTATCGTTATGAACTTGATTGATTGATTACACGCCACACGGCGGGCAGACCTCTCAGTGGGAGGCGCCAAACGTAAAAACTGAGCGCCAATGGCGGGTGGCGGGCTCTAAATTCGCCCCCTACGTGCGTGTGTGTGTGTCTTTCTGCCCGTAGACCTGGTAACAAAATTTCATATCTCATATGACTTGAACTTCATGGACAGCTGGGCAACACTGTTGAATGAATTTGAGGTCAAAGGTTAAACCATTTGTGTATATGGAAATACTTCTGGAGTTGACCTTCATCCATGCCCACCAGTGAAGGGAGGTGCCCACTTGATAACCCTGGCAATATGCTACTGGCTCTCACTGCCTATCTACAGGCTCTCACTGCCTATCTACAGGCTCTCACTGCCTATCTACAGGCTCTCACGGCCTATCTATCTACTGGCTCTCACTGCCTATCTACAGGCTCTCACTGCCTATCTATCTACAGGCTCTCACTGCCTATCTACAGGCTCTCACTGCCTATCTACAGGCTCTCACTGCCTATCTACAGGCTCTCACTGCCTATCTATCTACAGGCTCTCACTGCCTATCTACAGGCTCTCACTGCCTATCTACAGGCTCTCACTGCCTATCTACAGGCTCTCACTGCCTATCTACAGGCGCTCACTGCCTATCTACAGGCTCTCACTGCCTATCTACAGGCTCTCACTGCCTATCTACAGGCTCTCACTGCCTATCTACAGGCTCTCACTGCCTATCTACTGGCTCTCACTGCCTATCTACAGGTTTGAGGCAACCATTAGGCCCCTGTGGTGGTGTATTGTTATGCGGCATCTGCATTGTCAATACCTGGATCTCACATCAAAGGGGCCCGGCTCTGTTGAAGTTGGCAACGCTGTTTGTGTGAAGTTTGTGGCAGCCATTACGGACCACGTTGTAGTCTATTGTTGTAGTATACTGTAGTCTATCCCAGGTAGTGCTGTGGTAATATCAAGTCCTATACAACGCAGAATGGTCAGTCAGGTTGCCAGATGCAGAAATACTTACTCCCTTTAGGGGAAATTAGGGGACGTCACAGGGATTGAAATTAATGGCATCCCGACATCCAGGGGGCATACAAATAAAAGTGACTTTGGATGCTCACATGTGTCATCCGGGAGCCTTCAGGGATGATAAGAGTAAAGCCCGAGCTGGTCATGCATAAAAAAAACGGATGAAAAACTAAATGAAGTGATTGGCAAACCTTTCCTTCCATTACTGTTGCTCATATGCATGATGCCAGTTGACGTTAATGACCTGCCAACCAGTGGGCAACATGTGGGCAACAGCAGCTGCTGTCAGGGCCGAGGGAACAGCTGAATAAGAAACTGCAGGATGAGCCTCTTGATAATCTACTACTGTAAACAATTGATTTGATATTTATAGGATAGCCAATGATTGTTATGCAGGTTGCATTTGCTAATGGACTAGTTAGCCTGATAATCAATTAAGTGGTCTTACATCAGCGATTAGCGACGATTCCGAAAGCTAGCAATAATGTTACCAACAGGGACCGTTAATGATTTATATGGGTTTCTAACAATTAGTAACATTATAATGTCGCTGCACTTGTGTGTGTGTCCATGTGTGTCCGTCTGTGCTTCCATCCATCAAGCTAAGATAGAGATAACGTTATGGATATAATGTTAAGTGGATTCGCAGGTCTCAATCTCTGCTCTATCACACATCATTGAATCGGGGCATTGGTAGAGAGAGAGAGAGAGAGAGAGAGAGAGAGACAGAGCGATTGGAAGAGAGATAAAGAGAGAGAGAGAGGAAGGGGGATTTGAAGAGAGAGGGAGGGAGAGAGAGAGAGATTGGAAGAGAAAGAGATAAAGAGGGAGAGAGAGAGGAAGCGGGATTGGAAGAGAGAGAGAGAGAGAGAGAGAGAGAGAGAGAGAGAGAGAGAGAGAGAGAGAGAGAGAGAGAGAGAGAGAGAGAGAGGGGAGAGAGAGAGAGAGAGAGAGAGAGAGAGAGAGGGGGGGGGGGTGTGTGTCCAGTGATGATGGCCTTGCACAAGCAACATTATGGTTGTTATTGTGTTTGATTGCTTAGATTGGCTATTTCGCTTATAACTGAGTCTGTCAACAAACACAGCTGGCTCGACGCTTGGAATTCGGTCAACAAGCACACAGTCTAACTAACTCATGACCGGCCCACACTATTTGGATATTTCAACTTTTCTATTTCAGAAGGCATCAGTTATACTCTCTCCTTTTTTCTTCATTAGGCCTAAATCATTGCCTAATTCATTACTCAGCTTTTTCTCAATTTCAATAGAATTTCTTTCTTTCTTATTATTTATTGAGTATCCAAATATGATCATTAGATAATAATGTATACTTTGGGACGATTAAAATATGTTTGGAGCCCTGCAGCACTGCAGGTCATAAGATGCAAAGTCTCAGGGCTCATTTCCAAAGAGCTATACCTGTCTCCTCTACCACCAGTGTGTGGCGCCCAGCCTTGGGTGAGTACAGGCCATGGCTGCCATAAACCTCAGGAGACAAGGACTGATATCAGCCACTTACTGTAAGTAGAGGGATGATTAGGTGGCCTTGATGTCAGAGTCCTGATTGGGGATGAGGAACGTCGAGGAACCCCTACTCTTTACGACATACATCCCAGTTCTTTAACGACCGCCGTGAATCAGTCTCGTCTGAAGGACGGCACAAGCGCCCGAACGGCGTCCCTGCCGCCTATTCCTTAATGACAGGTCAGTAGTGCTGCTTTTGCTTCCGCGTTTTCCCTGATTGGCTGCGCCATGCCCCGCGGCAGGCGCGGCAACCGCAGAGCAGAGCGGCAGAGCGGCGGAGCGGCGGAGTGGCGGAGCGGCAGAGCGCGAGCGGAATTAGGTAACCGCCGCAGGAATGCGCCATGATTTTCATTCGGCGCTTCAGCTCACCTGGCATAGCAGCGGTCCGCGGTCCTGCGGTTCGTTGTTGACGCGTTCGAATCCCATGATTTTTCTTTTTTTAACGTGATTTTTTTTTAAACGTGTATTCTTTCGCCGGTTAAGGTTAGGCATGGTTAAGGTTAAGGTTAGGCATTGTTTCGGAGTTGGTTAAGGTTAGAACGGTTAAGTTTAGGCGCTGTTAAGGAGCTGGTTAAGGTTAGAGTTTGTCTTAGAGACAGCCTATTTCCGCACTGCCGCTCTTTACCTGTCATAAAGCCACACACGTCCCTGCCACCGCGACAGGGGCATTGTTACTGCCAAGTCTGCCAAGTGCCCCCTGCTGGACAACAACACCACTTTCCTACAGCGCCCGACCCGGGTCTCGAACCTGCAGCCGATAATGAGCCCAGAGCCACATTGCCAGATCAGTGTTCAAGCGTTTCATATGTCACCCTTATAGGTTCAGGCCCGTCGTGCAACAGCACAATGTAGCCCATCAATCTCCCTTTGTCACTCACTGTACTATAAACTGTTCTTTCACAGAGCTAGATGAGACTCACACACCAAGGTGGAACATGTATTTTCAGCATGCACTCTAAACTGTGACTGAATAATGCAGGATATAAGATAAGATAAGATATTCCTTTATTGATCCCGTTGGGGAAATTTAGGCATCATAGCAGCATGGGGGAGGGGGGAGGGGAGGTACAGGTAGTAGGAGACATGATACAGGTCATAGAATTATAGTACAGTGGAGAAGTAAACATATAAATAGAATAAAAAGAAAATAGGCAGTGTAAACAATATAATTAACTCTGGACATGCGCATATGGGCAAGTAGGCAGTGTAAAAAGGTCAAGGTGCAAGATGAGGGTATGTAATCTCAGTTATATTTGCCCTACCATAAATATAGTATATATAAAATCTAATAACTAATATCTAATCTAATATATATAATCAAAAAATGCTAAATGCAAAAAATGCTAAATATATGCTCTGATGACGTAAGTATACAGTATACACATAAGGTGCAGTATGCTAATCTAATCGAATATATATAATCAAGAAATGCTAACAATATGCTTGAGAGTGAACACTTACAGGCTTCCGGTTCCGCCCCTAGGACGGAGTAGACATGGAGAAGGGCGGCTCCCGTTTAATTTCACTTATACAGCACATTCTAACTAATGTAGTCCAATTGCTTAAAAACTCAACTCCTACTTAGCCTAGCCCAGACATGGAGCTCTGGTGGCCAGAAAAGAAAGACCCAAAGAATAACAAGAAGGAAAGACGATTAAGCTAGCCAAGACACAAAATGCCGGAGGGTGGAGGGGCGACGATGGATCCTCTCTGGGAGAAACTCTGAACCGTATCGGAATCTCTTTGGGGGCAAACGAGATATAAAGAAAGAGCTTCAGGCGGAACGTCTCCAGCCTTCGCAAAGGAGCTGGGACAAGAAATTAAGGCTATCCGTTTGGAAAACGTCAATACGTTTTACGAAGCCTATGCCAAGACATTGGATTGAAAATGGGAAACAAATGTAAAACCCAAGTGATTAAAGAACAAACCGAGACGACACAAAGTCTCACTTACATAGACAAACCTAGAGGTGAGTTTAATCATCCTAAACACTCAAGAAGTAGCCTTTACTACTTTAGTAAATGAAGTGTTTCCACTAGACCAGTGCCGGTTTTACCGTGTACAAATCTCCACTAAACACATTTCAAGGCTCTGTGGAATGCCAGTCGATAGGGCTCAATCCCCCCGGGGGGACTCTGCGGTTTGACCTCAAAGACTGCCGCTCACTAGTCCAAACCCCCTCCGACCTTATTGGACGAACCTGCTCAGCCAGCCAATAGGAAAGGAGTAAGGGACGATCAGGGCCAATTGATCACACCGGTCGGTCGATTCTATTCTATTCTTTAACACAGAGTAATAACCATCTGCTGTCACCCCTTTGTAGATTAGATCACACATATACACTATATATATACACAGGGACTTATATCTTAGGACTTATATATATATATATATATATATATATATATATATATATATATATATATATATATATATATATATATATACAGAGACATCTCTTAGGACTGCTTAAAACAGGCCTGATTTCCCCCTTTCTTTCCCTTCCTCTTCTCCAGCCATTTACTCCTGTGCTTCGTTAACGATCCCATGAGTTCCTTTATGGGGTACAGATGCGGAAACGTCTGAGTCATTAACAGGACGCCAGCGGCTGCCTCTCTTCTGTTTGCTTGTTTGTTTGTGTTATTTTGGGGGGGGTGTTGTTGTTGTGAAGTGGAGCGATGCACTGTACTAATGTAACCTCTGGTAATGAGACGGAAAAGGGGAAGTGAAGCAAGCGTCTGTTTATCTTCCTCTCTCTGTCTCTCTCTCTCGCTCTCTCTCTCTCTCTTAACCGTCGGCCTATTCCTCTCTTTCTCCTCTCTCTCTCAACCATCTGTCTATTCATCTCTCTTCTCTCTCAACCGTCTCTCTCTCTTTGATTCCCTCGCTCTAGCATCTGCCTATGTTCTCTCTCTATCTCTCTCTCTCTCTCTCTCTCTCTCTCTCTCTCTCTCTCTCTCCCTCTCTCTCTCTCTCTCTCTCTCTCTCTCTCTCTCTCTCCCTCTCTCTCTCTCTCTCTCTCTCTCTCTCTCTCTCTCTCTCTCTCTCTCTCTCTCTCTCTCTCATTGCCTTGCTCTGGAACTCTGGAGGGCCTGGAGAGTGATTTGATTAGCACTCGCTGCCCCGAGAGAGGGAGAAGGATAGAAGGATGGAGAGAGAGAGAGAGAGGATTGTCCTGGAGCGCCTGGGTCAGCTTTACTCTGTCTCTCTGTATCGCCTGTATCATCCTCATCCTCACAGTCTCTCTCTCTCTCACACACACATATACACTTGCACATGAGCGAGACTACACACACACATATACACGTGCACATGAGCGAGAGTACACACACACATATACACGTGCACATGAGCGAGAGTACACACACATATACACGTGCACATGAGAGAGAGTACACACACACATACATACACATGCACATGAGCGAGAGTACACACACACATATACACGTGCACATGAGCGAGAGTACACACACACACACATATACATGTGCACATGAGCGAGAGTACACACACACATATACACGTGCACATGAGAGAGAGTACACACACACATACACTTGCACATGAGAGAGAGTACACACACACATACACGTGCAAA
>NC_140168.1:60970455-61165133 GCF_963971535.1 Notolepis coatsorum | reverse complement strand
TAGACACTTCAACACAGTGAGGTAAACACTTTTACACAGAATGCTTGTGTCTTTCAACATGGCTGCCTGTAACCACGTTCGGAAAAAATGCCTAATTTGTTTCTAATTTGTTTCTAATTTGTGTGCAGTGGCGTAGGCCCGGGGAGTAGGTCAAATATTGGAAAAGCAGGATATTACTGTTCCACTGTGACTTGTTTACAAGATCCAGTCACAGGACACCAAATGATAAGATATTTGGTGATATAATGTTACTTCTCATATATCAGCACATAGCAATCAAACAAATCAAACAACAACACATGCATTGTAAACATTCTGTGAAAGGCCTCTATTGGTGCTCTTAGTCTCTCGTTTCTCTCTCTCAAATGCAATTTTACAGATCGATGTGATTAGATTGTAATGTTTGTGAGAAAGTATGTGAGAGTGAAACAAAGACAGAGAGAGAGGGAGAGGAGAGAGAAGCAGAGAGAGAAATAAGCAGATATATATATAGAAAAGCAGAGAGAGGAGAGAGAAGCAGGGATAGAGAGAGAGAAGCAGAGAGAGATAAGCAGATATATAGAGAGAAGCAGAGATAGAGGGAGAGAGAAAGAGAAGCAGAGAGAGGGAGAAGCTGATATATAGAGAGAGGAGAGAGAGAGAAGCAGAGAGTGAGAGAGAAGCAGATATATAGAGAGAGAAGGAGAGAGAGAGAAGCAGTGAGAGAGAGAGATAATATAAATATGGAGTTGGCCGTGACAGTCAGACAGCAACTTGGAAGTAAATCCAAACATATCATTTTTTTTTTCCACTTTAGAACACGCACAGGGGGTGTGTGTGTGTGTGTGTGGGGGGGGGGTGGGGGGGGGGGGGGGGGGGTTGAGGGTGTTTACAACATATCACATTGCCCGAGACAAAATACCTTGTTTAAAGACCCTGACGATTCCATCCACACACACACACACACACACTTTCGGCCCCTACATCGCTTATCTCTCTTCAACTCTTTCTTTCTTTCCACCTCTCGCCCACTGACACGTCTTTCCACTTGTTCAACCTCACCTCACCCCCTCCTCCTCCCCCTCCTCCGTCTCTCTCTCTCCTCTCAATCCACAGCCCTGCTACACTCCACCCCAGATGTGCGCATAGGGTCTAGGGACCGTATATATAGCGCAATTAACCGCTGACTTCAAAGCGCTCCGTGCTATACCTGTCACAACACCGCGGCATCGCCACTGAAAGCAGCCGTCATCCGTGGGATCACCTCATCCATCGCGCTCGCTCGCTCGTTGGCACTCATTATCACCGCAGCCTGGCTCGGCTCGGCTCGGCTCAGCTCTCATCTGCTACGCTCTCCTCTGCTCTGCTCTATTTACAATGACAACACTTCCCAGACTGTTCTCCCTGAGGAGCTCTGGTGCCGCGGAGACGCTGCCTATAAGCCATGTGACACATATAGAGCGGAGGAAGAGGTTGAGGAGATTATTAGTGGCTCTCGCCGACGCAGGTGTCTGCATCTCCACTGACACCACGAGTGTGTGTGTGTGCGCGCGCGTGTGTTTTTTGCAAGTAACAATGGCAACTATACAGTCTATGTCTAAGTTATTTATGTCAAATACACAACAATATGGGGGCATTGCAGGTAATAACATTTTTGTGTTTCGAGGTCAGACTCAACAGTGTTTACACATTACATGTATAGGGTTTTCATTAAAAGTTCTCCAAGGTCTAAACTTTATGTGCCTGTGTGTGTGTGTGTGTGAGTGTGTGTGTGTTGTGTGTGTGTGTGTGTGTGTGTGTGTGTGTGTGTGTGTGTGTGATGTGTTTGCCACATAACGATGGTAACAATACAATTTTATTTGTAGGACTTTTAATGAAAGTTCTCCCAAGTTCAAAACCACAAATGCCTGTGTTTTGTGCCTCTCTCTCTGTGTGTGTGTGTGTGTGTGTGTGTGTGTGTGTGTGTGTGTGTGTGTTGTGTGTGTGTGTGTGTGTGTGTGTGTGTGTGTGTGTGTGTGCACGTACATGCGTATTGCAGAACTCGAGTGCAGACCATCGCGTACGGCTGGACCTGGGCCTGTGGGACAAGTTCAGTGAGCTGGGCCACCAAGTGCATTATCAAGATTGTGGAGTTTGCCAAGCGAGTGCCTGGCTTCACAGGACTGACCATCGCTGACCAGATCACGCCTCCTCAAAGCCGCCTGTCTGGACATCCTGGTGGGTGGCAGAGACATTCACGCTGCACGGTTCAGTGTGTGTAGTTGTAGACCAACTGGGGTTTAGTGCGAGGGCATGTTGCAATCACTCGTGTCTTTGTGTGTGTGTGTGTGTGTGTGTGTGTGTGTGTGTGTGTCGTGTGTGTGTCGTGTGTGTGTGTGTGTGTGTGTGTGTGTGTGTGTGTGTGTGTGTGTGTGTGTGTGTGTGTGTGTGTGTGTGTGTGTGTGTGTGTGTGTGTGTGTGTGTGGGTGTGTGTGTGTGTGTGTTTGTGTGTGCGTGCGTGCAGGGCACGAAATTAACTTTTTGACTCACCGGCCAGTGGCGGGTAGATGGGAAGAATCTACCCACCAAGCATATTTCTTACCTGCCAAATTTTTTTTGATAAAAGAAATAATATATATATATTTTATATATATTTTTTTTTAAATAAAATATATATTATATAATCATACTTGTAGTTGTATTATCTGCGAGACATCGCCACCACGCAATAAGTCAAAATGCTCGCTATCTGCAAACAGCTCCACTGTCTGTGTGTATACTTGAGTAGCCTCCAGCTCCAGCAAGGATTCCCGGCGCTGCAGCTAGACCCTATATTCAGCTAGACCCTACATTCAGCATGCAAGGATTCTCCGGCGCTGCAGCTGGACCCTATTGGTATAATGTTACGGTTTCTTGGTCAAATCACATTCAACATGCCCTCAGCTAGAATACGCATTGAATCAATGTTATAAGACATTGATATCAGGAGCTATCTGTAGCTACTGCTAGCCCGCTAGATAACGTTAAGACAATTTAGTTTACTGGGACCTATAGATCTAACGTGAGCTAGCTAACGTGAGCTAGCTAACGTGAGCTAGCTAACGAGGGAACGGAGGTATTATGCACTCGAGTCCGACTATTGCTGGAGCATTTGTTGATATAAGCAGCTATCAGTAGCTAGCCAGCTAGATACCGTTAGACAATGCCTCGTCATGTATTAAACTAAAAGTGAATAGTTTACTGGGTCATTGTATAAACAGTAACGGTAGCTCATGGAGGTCCGCTCTAGACTAGAGCAGACTGCCTCTGTGTTGATACGAGCAGAAGCCAATAGTATCCCGCTGCAGGACTGGGCGGATATGACTCGTTGCCACGTTTTTTTTCAAAATAAGAGTATCATACGAACCGAATGTTGCTAACTGCCGGAGCCATCGATATTATGACTGGAGCTGCGCTTGGGCGGAAATGAGACCCGCACAGATTTTCAAAATAAGAGTATCGTTATGAACTTGATTGATTGATTACACCGCCACACGCGGGCAGACCTCTCAGTGGGAGGCGCCAAACGTAAAAACTGAGCGCCAATGGCGGGTGGCGGGCTCTAAATTCGCCCCCTACGTGCGTGTGTGTGTGTCTTTCTGCCCGTAGACCTGGTAACAAAATTTCATATCTCATATGACTTGAACTTCATGGACAGCTGGGCAACACTGTTGAATGAATTTGAGGTCAAAGGTTAAACCATTTGTGTATATGGAAATACTTCTGGAGTTGACCTTCATCCATGCCCACCAGTGAAGGGAGGTGCCCACTTGATAACCCTGGCAATATGCTACTGGCTCTCACTGCCTATCTACAGGCTCTCACTGCCTATCTACAGGCTCTCACGGCCTATCTATCTACTGGCTCTCACTGCCTATCTACAGGCTCTCACTGCCTATCTATCTACAGGCTCTCACTGCCTATCTACAGGCTCTCACTGCCTATCTACAGGCTCTCACTGCCTATCTACAGGCTCTCACTGCCTATCTATCTACAGGCTCTCACTGCCTATCTACAGGCTCTCACTGCCTATCTACAGGCTCTCACTGCCTATCTACAGGCTCTCACTGCCTATCTACAGGCGCTCACTGCCTATCTACAGGCTCTCACTGCCTATCTACAGGCTCTCACTGCCTATCTACAGGCTCTCACTGCCTATCTACAGGCTCTCAACTGCCTATCTACTGGCTCTCACTGCCTATCTACAGGTTTGAGGCAACCATTAGGCCCCTGTGGTGGTGTATTGTTATGCGGCATCTGCATTGTCAATACCTGGATCTCACATCAAAGGGGCCCGGCTCTGTGAAGTTGGCAACGCTGTTTGTGTGAAGTTTGTGGCAGCCATTACGGACCACGTTGTAGTCTATTGTTGTAGTATACTGTAGTCTATCCCAGGTAGTGCTGTGGTAATATCAAGTCCTATACAACGCAGAATGGTCAGTCAGGTTGCCAGATGCAGAAATACTTACTCCCTTTAGGGGAAATTAGGGGACGTCACAGGGATTGAAATTAATGGCATCCCGACATCCAGGGGGCATACAAATAAAAGTGACTTTGGATGCTCACATGTGTCATCCGGGAGCCTTCAGGGATGATAAGAGTAAAGCCCGAGCTGGTCATGCATAAAAAAAAACGGATGAAAAACTAAATGAAGTGATTGGCAAACCTTTCCTTCCATTACTGTTGCTCATATGCATGATGCCAGTTGACGTTAATGACCTGCCAACCAGTGGGCAACATGTGGGCAACAGCAGCTGCTGTCAGGGCCGAGAGAACAGCTGAATAAGAAACTGCAGGATGAGCCTCTGATAATCTACTACTGTAAACAATTGATTTGATATTTATAGGATAGCCAATGATTGTTATGCAGGTTGCATTTGCTAATGGACTAGTTAGCTGATAATCAATTAAGTGGTCTTACATCAGCGATTAGCGACGATTCCGAAGCTAGCAATAATGTTACCAACAGGGGACCGTTAATGATTTATATGGGTTTCTAACAATTAGTAACATTATAATGTCGCTGCACTTGTGTGTGTGTCCATGTGTGTCCGTCTGTGCTTCCATCCATCAAGCTAAGATAGAGATAACGTTATGGATATAATGTTAAGTGGATTCGCAGGTCTCAATCTCTGCTCTATCACACATCATTGAATCGGGGCATTGGTAGAGAGAGAGAGAGAGAGAGAGACAGAGCGATTGGAAGAGAGATAAAGAGAGAGAGAGAGGAAGGGGGATTTGAAGAGAGAGGGAGGGAGAGAGAGAGAGATTGGAAGAGAAAGAGATAAAGAGGGAGAGAGAGAGGAAGCGGGATTGGAAGAGAGAGAGAGAGAGAGAGAGAGAGAGAGAGAGAGAGAGAGAGAGAGAGAGAGAGAGAGAGAGAGAGAGAGAGAGAGAGAGAGAGGGGGAGAGAGAGAGAGAGAGAGAGAGAGAGAGGGGGGGGGGGAGTGTGTCCAGTGATGATGGCCTTGCACAAGCAACATTATGGTTGTTATTGTGTTTGATTGCTTAGATTGGCTATTTCGCTTATAACTGAGTCTGTCAACAAACACAGCTGGCTCGACGCTTGGAATTCGGTCAACAAGCACACAGTCTAACTAACTCATGACCGGCCCACACTATTTGGATATTTCAACTTTTCTATTTCAGAAGGCATCAGTTATACTCTCTCCTTTTTTCTTCATTAGGCCTAAATCATTGCCTAATTCATTACTCAGCTTTTTCTCAATTTCAATAGAATTTCTTTCTTTCTTATTATTTATTGAGTATCCAAATATGATCATTAGATAATAATGTATACTTTGGGACGATTAAAATATGTTTGGAGCCCTGCAGCACTGCAGGTCATAAGATGCAAAGTCTCAGGGCTCATTTCCAAAGAGCTATACCTGTCTCCTCTACACCAGTGTGTGGCACCCAGCCTTGGGTGAGTACAGGCCATGGCTGCCATAAACCTCAGGAGACAAGGACTGATATCAGCCACTTACTGTAAGTAGAGGGATGATTAGGTGGCCTTGATGTCAGAGTCCTGATTGGGGATGAGGAACGTCGAGGAACCCCTACTCTTTACGACATACATCCCAGTTCTTTAACGACCGCCGTGAATCAGTCTCGTCTGAAGGACGGCACAAGCGCCCGAACGGCGTCCCTGCCGCCTATTCCTTAATGACAGGTCAGTAGTGCTGCTTTTGCTTCCGCGTTTTCCCTGATTGCTGCGCCATGCCCCGCGGCAGGCGCGGCAACCGCAGAGCAGAGCGGCAGAGTGGCGGAGCGGCGGAGTGGCGGAGCGGCAGAGCGCGAGCGGAATTAGGTAACCGCCGCAGGAATGCGCCATGATTTTCATTCGGCGCTTCAGCTCACCTGGCATAGCAGCGGTCCGCGGTCCTGCGGTTCGTTGTTGACGCGTTCGAATCCCATGATTTTTCTTTTTTTAACGTGATTTTTTTTTTAACGTGTATTCTTTCGCCGGTTAAGGTTAGGCATGGTTAAGGTTAAGGTTAGGCATTGTTTCGGAGTTGGTTAAGGTTAGAACGGTTAAGTTTAGGCGCTGTTAAGGAGCTGGTTAAGGTTAGAGTTTGTCTTAGAGACAGCCTATTTCCGCACTGCCGCTCTCCCGCGTTGCCGCGGTCACATGGTCAAATTGTCACATTCTTGCACTCATGACCTGTCATAAAGCCACACGCGTCCCTGCCACCGCGACAGGGGCATTGTTACTGCCAAGTCTGCCAAGTGCCCCCTGCTGGACAACAACACCACTTTCCTACAGCGCCCGACCCGGGTCTCGAACCTGCAGCCGATAATGAGCCCAGAGCCACATTGCCAGATCAGTGTTCAAGCGTTTCATATGTCACCCTTATAGGTTCAGGCCCGTCGTGCAACAGCACAATGTAGCCCATCAATCTCCCTTTGTCACTCACTGTACTATAAACTGTTCTTTCACAGAGCTAGATGAGACTCACACACCAAGGTGGAACATGTATATTCAGCATGCACTCTAAACTGTGACTGAATAATGCAGGATATAAGATAAGATAAGATATTCCTTTATTGATCCCGTTGGGGAAATTTAGGCATCATAGCAGCATGGGGGAGGGGGGAGGGGAGGTACAGGTAGTAGGAGACATGATACAGGTCATAGAATTATAGTACAGTGGAGAAGTAAACATATAAATAGAATAAAAAGAAAATAGGCAGTGTAAACAATATAATTAACTCTGGACATGCGCATATGGGCAAGTAGGCAGTGTAAAAAGGTCAAGGTGCAAGATGAGGGTATGTAATCTCAGTTATATTTGCCCTACCATAAATATAGTATATATAAAATCTAATAACTAATATCTAATCTAATATATATAATCAAAAAATGCTAAATGCAAAAAATGCTAAATATATGCTCTGATGACGTAAGTATACAGTATACACATAAGGTGCAGTATGCTAATCTAATCGAATATATATAATCAAGAAATGCTAACAATATGCTTGAGAGTGAACACTTACAGGCTTCCGGTTCCGCCCCTAGGACGGAGTAGACATGGAGAAGGGGCGGCTCCCGTTTAATTTCACTTATACAGCACATTCTAACTAATGTAGTCCAATTGCTTAAAAACTCAACTCCTACTTAGCCTAGCCCAGACATGGAGCTCTGGTGGCCAGAAAAGAAAGACCCAAAGAATAACAAGAAGGAAAGACGATTAAGCTAGCCAAGACACAAAATGCCGGAGGGTGGAGGGGCGACGATGGATCCTCTCTGGGAGAAACTCTGAACCGTATCGGAATCTCTTTGGGGGCAAACGAGATATAAAGAAAGAGCTTCAGGCGGAACGTCTCCAGCCTTCGCAAAGGAGCTGGGACAAGAAATTAAGGCTATCCGTTTGGAAAACGTCAATACGTTTTACGAAGCCTATGCCAAGACATTGGATTGAAAATGGGAAACAAATGTAAAACCCAAGTGATTAAAGAACAAAACCGAGACGACACAAAGTCTCACTTACATAGACAAACCTAGAGGTGAGTTTAATCATCCTAAACACTCAAGAAGTAGCCTTTACTACTTTAGTAAATGAAGTGTTTCCACTAGACCAGTGCCGGTTTTACCGTGTACAAATCTCCACTAAACACATTTCAAGGCTCTGTGGAATGCCAGTCGATAGGGCTCAATCCCCCCGGGGGGACTCTGCGGTTTGACCTCAAAGACTGCCGCTCACTAGTCCAAACCCCCTCCGACCTTATTGGACGAACCTGCTCAGCCAGCCAATAGGAAAGGAGTAAGGGACGATCAGGGCCAATTGATCACACCGGTCGGTCGATTCTATTCTATTCTTTAACACAGAGTAATAACCATCTGCTGTCACCCCTTTGTAGATTAGATCACACATATACACTATATATATACACAGGGACTTATATCTTAGGACTTATATATATAGATATGTATATATATATATATATACAGAGACATCTCTTAGGACTGCTTAAAACAGGCCTGATTTCCCCCTTTCTTTCCCTTCCTCTTCTCCAGCCATTACTCCTGTGCTTCGTTAACGATCCCATGAGTTCCTTTATGGGGTACAGATGCGGAAACGTCTGCGTCATTAACAGGACGCCAGCGGCTGCCTCTCTTCTGTTTGCTTGTTTGTTTGTGTTATTTTGGGGGGGGGTGTTGTTGTTGTGAAGTGGAGCGATGCACTGTACTAATGTAACCTCTGGTAATGAGACGGAAAAGGGGAAGTGAAGCAAGCGTCTGTTTATCTTCCTCTCTCTGTCTCTCTCTCTCGCTCTCTCTCTCTCTCTTAACCGTCGGCCTATTCCTCTCTTTCTCCTCTCTCTCTCTCAACCATCTGTCTATTCATCTCTCTTCTCTCTCAACCGTCTCTCTCTCTTTGACTCCCTCGCTCTAGCATCTGCCTATGTTCTCTCTCTATCTCTCTCTCTCTCTCTCTCTCTCTCTCTCTCTCCCTCTCTCTCTCTCTCTCTCTCTCTCCCTCTCTCTCTCTCTCTCTCTCTCTCTCTCTCTCTCTCTCTCTCTCTCTCATTGCCTTGCTCTGGAACTCTGGAGGGCCTGGAGAGTGATTTGATTAGCACTCGCTGCCCCGAGAGAGGGAGAAGGATAGAAGGATGGAGAGAGAGAGAGAGAGGATTGTCTGGAGCGCCTGGGTCAGCTTTACTCTGTCTCTCTGTATCGCCTGTATCATCCTCATCCTCACAGTCTCTCTCTCTCTCACACACACATATACACTTGCACATGAGCGAGACTACACACACACATATACACGTGCACATGAGCGAGAGTACACACACACATATACACGTGCACATGAGCGAGAGTACACACACATATACACGTGCACATGAGAGAGAGTACACACACACATACATACACATGCACATGAGCGAGAGTACACACACACATATACACGTGCACATGAGCGAGAGTACACACACACACACATATACATGTGCACATGAGCGAGAGTACACACACACATATACACGTGCACATGAGAGAGAGTACACACACACATACACTTGCACATGAGAGAGAGTACACACACACATACACGTGCAAAAACACACAGTCTGCTCCTGACCTGAAAGACTCTCTCTCTATCTCTTCCAACCCCCTCTCTCTCTCTCTCTCTCTCTCTCTCTCTCTCTCTCTTCCAACCCCCTCTCTCTCTCTCTCTTCCACCCCCCCCTCTCTCTCTCTCTCTCTCTCTCTCTCTTCTCTCTCTCTCTCTCTCTCTCTCTCTCTCTCTCTCTTCCAATCCCCCCTCTCTCTCTCTCTCTTCCAACCCCCCCTTCTCTCTCTCTCTCTTCCACCCCCCCTCTCTCTCTCTCTCTCTTCCAATCCCCCTTCCCCCTCCCTCTTTATCTATCTCTCTTACAACCCCCCCTCTTTCTCTCTCTTCCAATCCCTTTTCCCCCTCCCTCTTTATCTCTCTCTCTTACAACCCCCCTCTCTCTCTCCTCTTTATATATCTCTCTTCCACCCCCCTCTCTCTCTCTCTCTCTCTCTCTCTTATACAACACTCTCTCTCATCTTTATCTCTCTATCTCTCTCTCCTCTTTATCTCTCTCTTCCCAACCCCCCCCCCCCCCTCTCATGGTATGGTCTGGTCTCTCTCTCTCTCTCTCTCTCTCTCTCTCTCTCTCTCTCTCTCTCTCTCTCTCCTCTCTCTCTCTCTCTCTCTCTCTCTCTCTCTCTCTCTCTATTTCAGTGAGTGCTATTGTCATGCTGGCATACATGTACATAATGGCCACAGGCAGGAATTCAGAGAGGAAAAAAGAAAACACAGAAAAACAAACAAACACATAAAGGATTAAAGATGAAAGTAAAGTCCAAGACAAAAAGCCTTTTAAATAAGAGGTCAACATGCTGCATTGATTCAGTTTCACTGACCTCTGTGCCGCCGCTGAAGACGTGCTCTGACCCGTGTGTGTGGACAGACCAGAACGGACCGGAGAATTTCATGCAGCGTGGATCTCCTGAAGAGCGACATTTATGTCAAAGTGA
The DNA here is from genome assembly GCF_963971535.1 of Notolepis coatsorum. Lineage (NCBI taxonomy): Eukaryota > Metazoa > Chordata > Actinopteri > Aulopiformes > Paralepididae > Notolepis > Notolepis coatsorum. Next base: position 61,154,620 of record NC_140168.1, on the reverse strand, counting down.
ATTTCTCTCTGAGCTGCCAACGTTTTATAAACGTCCTCTTTGTCAGGCGGCTCTAAGCAGTGCACTATAGCAAGAAATAAATGCCCCAAAAGGCCGGGGAACTCTCCATGGTGCTGGAAACATTGATTCACCAAATTGTGTTTCGGGAAGCGCCCGGTAACAACAATGAAGACGTAATCAACGTACAAGTTCTGTTCTGCAGTTTCTGCTGCTGAGCCGTTTGTCCTATTCGACCAATGCTTTAACTGTGCTTTAAAGAAATTAGTTACTGAATCGAAATGCTTATATTTAGATCAAATCCTTTATACATTATGTAAACCTTATTCTTATTCAGTATTGCTTTACTGTCCCGCAAAGTCAACATTCTGTCCTTCAGTCGGTCACAACCCTACAAGCTGAAAGGGGAGCAGCAAACCATTGCATTGTATTTCAGAAAGCATCCTGTTATGGTTTGTAACCGACCCCAATCGCACAACACAAGACAGGTATGAGAGTAAGCCAAAACAGGGCAAATATTTATTATAGAACAAAAAGCGGCACAGTCCCTTTAAGGGAAAACACAAAAACACTAGAGTCAAGGAATATGGAAAATGCGGCACTGTGCCTTTAAGAGGCGAACAGGCTAAGGGACTAAGGCTAAGGGCCAGGGCTAAGGACCAGGGCTAAGTGTCAGGGCCAGGACCAGGGGCACTGGAGAGGGGGACAGGGACAGAGGCCCGGAGAGGCGGGCTGGAGACAGGGACAGAGAACAGGGTTAAGGCCTTGGACAGGGCGAGGGCCAGAGCTGCTTACAGGGATGAGGACAGGGTTCCGACGGCGGAGGCCTGGCACGGGAACAGGGGCCCGACGGCGGAGGCCTGGCACAGGGACAGGGGCCCGACAGCGGGGGCCTGGCACGGGGACAGGGGCCCGACGGCAGGGGCCTGGCACGGGGAGAGGGGCCCGACGGCGGAGGCCTGGCACGGAGATCCTCCTCCTCCTCCTCGGATGCTGCAGACGGGCAGCGCAGAACAAAGGGGGTCCCAGGGGACCGGGATGGGAACACGCCGTCCTCCCGTGGAATACTAGGGAGCGACGACGAGCCTCACCCCAGGAAAGAGGATCACGAAGAGACGCCTTCCTCCCGTGGAATTGGGAGCGATGGCGAGCCGCCTTGACGTCTGGAGTGGGAACACTGGAAAACCTCCCGTAGAGAATTAGAGAGCGAAGACGGCGTCCCACTCCAGGCAAACGGCGACAGGTGGTGATGGCTGGGCCGTCGTCTCACGCCGGAGACGCGGCAGGTGATGGTGACGTACAGAATGGTAACGTACAGAACTCCATGAACACAGACACAGATACAGAACGACCCGACCAGGACTGGAAGGGAGGTCCAGGTATATAAAGCCCTCTGGGGCGCTAATCATAAACTATGACAGCTGCGTGAAGGTAGTCCAAGGGTGGGGGCTGGTGAAGAGTAGAGGAGAGTAAATCATCGCAAGGGTGGGGGCTGGTGAGGGAGAGTAGACAGGGAAAAGTTCAGGGAACAGGCGAATCCTCACAGCATCCATTTGAAAGTAAGATGGAGCCTGTTGAGAGTATGTTCCTTTCAAGTGTTCAAGGGCAAATCCCTCCATTTAGAACTATGTAAACAAACAACCTAAACAGAACGACTTTTTGCTGCATCGTTTTACGAGATGTGTGAGTTTTATATGGATATAACTGTATATACTTGTTTTTTTGGTTAAATATATTTTAGTCTCTATCTCTCTCTCTCTGCATATTACATATGGCCAAATGTTAAATATAAATGTATTTTAGTCTCTATCTCTCTCTGCATATTACATATGGCCAAAGCAGGAATTTAAACAGAAACTTAGTAACTTTAGTTCATCCAGTTGTGGAATTCACAAGAAGCTGTATATGATCAACAGAAGCTGTATATGATCACTAGAAGCTGTATATGATCATGCTCACTAGAAGCTGTATATGATCAACAGAAGCTGTATATGATCATGCTCACTAGAAGCTGTATATGATCAACAGAAGCTGTATATGATCAATAGAAGCTGTATATGATCACTAGAAGCTGTATATGATCATGCTCACTAGAAGCTGTATATGATCAACAGAAGCTGTATATGATCAATAGAAGCTGTATATGATCACTAGAAGCTGTATATGATCATGCTCACTAGAAGCTGTATATGATGTATATGATCATGCGTCCCACTAAATGTTTCTAGGTCATCATGAGTGACTGTCCACAATTTGTCCTGCAAAGCGGTCCTGAGCACCGTGGGACAAAAAGAAACATAGAAACGGATTAAAGATTAAAGTAAAATTCAAGACAAAAAGCCTTTTAAATAAAAGGACAGAATACTGCATAGATAATATATACATTATTGTATATACATAATACATAGTACTACATACATACTGTACATGTCTCTCTGAGTCAGTAGCTGGTACAGATTGTAGAGTGTGCTGTAGTGCAGAGGAAGTGGTCCTGCTTACAGCACACTCTCACTCTCTATCTATCTATCTCTCTATCTCTCTTTATCCTCCACCTTTCCCTCTTTTTCTCTCTCCATCCATCTTTCTCTCTCCATCTGTCCCTCCCCCTTTATCTCTCCCTCCATCTCTCTCTTTATCTCTCTCTTTCAATCCCCCTCCCCCTCTCTCTCTCCATATCTCCACCTCTCTACCTCTTGCCCTCCTTCTTTCTCTTTCTCTCACTCCCTCCTTTTATCCTCCACATTTCCCTCTCTTTTCCTTTCTCTCTCCCTCCCTCTTTCTCTCCATCTATCCATCCCCCTTTATCTCTCTTCCAATCCCCCTCCCCCCATTTATCTATCTCTCTTTCTCTCTTTTACCCTCCATCTCTCTCTCTCTCTCTCTCTCTCTCTCTCTCTCTCTCTCTCTGTGTAGGATGTTTTATCACACTGCAGATATAGTGTGGAGGATGGAGTTGTAGCATTTTTGTCAGCTTGTGCGCAAAGCCACACTCAATAGAATATATTGGCAACATGTAAAAACACTTAAAATTGGTATCTCCAAACAAATGTGCATCTATTTGCTCCCCTTTCAAAACATTACTGCCAGACAGCAGAGAGACCCCTCCCCCCTAAGGGCTTGTGTCCACAGCGGACGTTTTATGAGTTGTCAGCTCCTTTCTGTCATTCATTTCTATGCTACAGACGCGACAGGCGCGCTCCTTTTCCCAGCGCCGCGCTGTCGGCGGCAGCGTTTTTGGGCGGAGCGCTCCCAGCGCCTAAAGTTGAAACTAGTTTTTTCGACCGACCAATCAACATCGAGTAACTAACCTCTTCATCACCAATAACTAACATCATCTTCGTCACCAGTAACTAACCTCCTCCTCATCATCAGTAACTAACCTCCTCATCATCAGTAACTAACCTCCTCATCACCAGTAACTAACCTCCTCCTGAAAATTATACTTTTACAATTATACTTAACTGTTCCCTTTTCCAGAATTAACTCGCATCACTGCACTGTTGTATGAAACGCTGTTCATTTAGAGGAAACGCACAGAGAAGCCCATCCAGCCACAGAGGAAACGCACAGAGAAGCCCATCCAGCCACAGAGGAAACGCACAGAGAAGCCCATCCAGCCACAGAGGAAACGCACAGAGAAGCCCATCCAGCCACAGAGGAAACGCACAGAGAAGCCCATCCAGCCACAGAGGAAACACACAGAGAAGCCCATCCAGCCACAGAGGAAACGCACAGAGAAGCCCATCCAGCCACAGAGGAAACACACAGAGAAGCCCATCCAGCCACAGAGGAAACACACAGAGAAGCCCATCCAGCCACAGAGGAAACGCACAAAGAAGCCCACCCAGCCACAGAGGGGAAAGCATCCACTCCCAGAGGACGGTTTGTCCTTTTGCCTGATGGAAAACCATCCGAAACCATTCAGGAAAGATGTGGTTCCTCTGCTCACAAGCAGATCCACTACAGCCTCCCAGAACCAGTTCCAATGTAGTCTCACAGTGTTCGGGTGGAGAGGGGGGGGGGGGCAGCGAACTCCACCCTGTCTGTTTATATAAGCAGCCGATGTTGGACCGTGTGTCCTGACTAAGACATTCCTGTCTCTCACTAGGCTGAGGAAATGTCTGAGCACCAGGAATACTGCTCTGAGCTCTAAAACATTGATTCGATGGGTAGGGCAGTCTGTCCACCTGACACGTCTGAAGACCGTCACACGGGATGTTATGTTGCCCAGAGGAACACCCTTCCAGAGGGTCTCAGGGTCCTCCAGTGGTCCAGGTCACTTTTGACTCATTTATTTAGATGTACAGGGTCGAAAACACCTCCACCTTTGCACATGAGAAATTAATAAGATGGAGCACAGGGTGGCCTGAAGACATCCAGCACCACAGACACACATCACTGACAGCACACTGACCCCCAGGCCCTCAGACACACATCACTGACAGCACACTGACCACTCTGCAAGGGTGAAACTCGAAACTAGCGATAATAAGATCATAATAATAAGGCCGTGATCAGATCATCCTTGATTGGCAGCTCCATTTTAGCGTACCATTTTATTTTCCATTCATTCACTAAAAGGTTTTTGCTATAAACAACCATATCTATCAAATGAACCCTGCTTGGTTAGAAAACTTGACTAATCCCTAACTAGCAAACTAGGTAAAGACCACCCAAATCTGTTTTTATTTACCTATACCTTCCGGAGTATGGTCACTGGTGCTAATGGTTTTAGCATATGTCATTCTCTTACATGAAACAGGTAGCATTAGCTTTGCTGTGCTAAGACCTTTGAGCTACTTATCAACCCTGCGATTACTACAGAGATGTGGGGGATGTACAGGAGAAGATGAAGTGGGCCTTGGACATACACTGACATATTTCTCTCTCTCCTTGTCACGCTTACAACACCACTACAAGGCCGTTTACTCAGGCATGTTGTAGCGGAGAGAGTGGGTTGCTTTGTTTACATTATTTCAGCAGTGCTTCTGCTGCTGTACATGCATAGAGGAGAAACACTGCACATGTTGTACACACCACACACACACACACACACACACACACACACACACACACACACACACACACACACACACACACACACACATATATAAATGTATTCGTTTTGCACACATTTGTCAGTAATATAAAATGTGTGTGTGTATGTGTGAATGAAACTTGTCAGTAATAGTATGTGTGTGTTACTGTGTGTGTGTGCAAATATAGCATAATACTTCAATACAATTATAGTTACATAATGTGAATGAATCCTGGATGACCGCCAGAGGCGTAAAGCACTGAACCTTCCGTCCTGCGTCGTTAGTTACTCTACTCTACTCTAGTTAGTTACTCTACTCTACTCTAGTTAGTTACTCTACTCTAGTTAGTTACTCTACTTTACTCTAGTTAGTACTCTACTCTACTCTAGTTAGTTACTCTACTCTAGTTAGTTACTCTACTCTACTCTAGTTAGTTACTCTACTCTACTCTAGTTAGTTACTCTACTCTAGTTAGTTACTCTACTCTACTCTAGTTAGTTACTCTACTCGACTGTAGTTAGTTACTCTACTCTAGTTAGTTACTCTACTCTACTCTACTCTAGTTAGTTACTCTACTCTAGTTAGTTACTCTACTCTACTCTAGCTTAGTTACTCTACTCTACTCTACTCTAGTTAGTTACTCTACTCTACTCTAGTTAGTTACTCTACTCTATTCTAGTTAGTTACTCTACTCTAGTTAGTTACTCTACTCTACTCTACTCTAGTTAGTTACTCTACTCTACTCTAGTTAGTTACTCTACTCTACTTAGTTACTCTACTCTACTCTAGTTAGTTACTATACTCTACTCTAGTTAGTTACTCTACTCTACTTAGTTACTCTACTCTACTCTACTCTAGTTAGTCACTCTACTCTACTTAGTTACTCTACTCTAGTTAGTCACTATACTCTACTTAGTTGCTCTACACTACTCTAGTTAGTTAGTTACTCTACTCTAGCTTAGTTACTCTACTCTAGTTAGTTACTCCACTCTAGTTAGTTACTCTACTCTAGTTAGTTACTCTACTCTAGTTAGTTACTCTACTCTACTCTAGTTAGTTACTCTACTCTACTCTAATCTACTCTAGTTAGTTACTCTACTCTAGTTAGTTACTCTACTCTACTCTGGCTTAGCTATAGCAGTATGCTGGGAGCCCTGCCACTCTGACCGATGTGCGCTCACAGAGCTACAGTACCAGCGACACACTCTTTAGCTTTAGGCTACGTTTAGACAAGCGTTTTGTGAACAGAAACCGCAAAAGTCGTCTTGCGGTTTCACTTTTAATTTTACGTTTAGACGAGCGTTTTGGGATGGAATTCTCCGTTCAGACGAGGCTGTAACAACTCGAGACAACGGAGCCCCGCTGTCACACGATTGGCGCATATGTCACATGACGTGCTGTGAAGACCCGCCCTACTCTGCCTCTGATTCGCAGAGTGTGGGTGGGGAATGTGATTGGACCAAAGCAGAGTCACTCACAGACAGTGGGGGTCCAGTCATAATAGTTGTGATAGCCGCGGGACAGATTCTTGTGTATTTAAAAGTACTGCCAATGTAGCCTTCAAGTGATCTCCGTTGATATAGTCAGACATACTTGCTTTGTTTACGTCTCGGCTACTGGCGCTTACCTGCTACCTGTGACGTAAGCAGTACGTGCGACCAGAGCCGTGACAACCCTTTCGTCATCGTTTTAACAGATTTATACGGTTTGACAGTTTAGACGAGAGCGCAAAGGTTTTGCGTTTCTAGGAATTCCACCCTGGAAGGTAGTCTCACTTTTTTGCGGTTTCACCCCGTAAAAACGCCGTTTCCGTATAAACGAAAGGCACATCCGAAAAAATATTTTTGCGGATTCACCTGCTAGCGTTTCCGTCTAAACGGGGCCTTAGCTAACAGCACAAGGTGAAGCGAGAAGATGAAAAGGAACGGATGACCTCAGAAGATATACCCTAGCTCAGGTCATCAGGGGTCACAACGTGACATTGTTGGTATAAATACTTGTGTACATGTATGTCTATATGAATACGCCCATGTGTGTGTGTGTGTGTGTGTGTGTGTGTGTGTGTGTGTGTGTGTGTGTGTGTGTGTAGCAGGTGTAGTGTGTGACTCCCTGCTCTCAGCATTGTTGATTAGATATGAGGATTAGCGGTGAAGGTCGATGAATTCATCTCGAGGGACTAAGTAGTCTCATGTCAAACGTGACAACAGCTCAGAACCCAACTCTCCCCCGGGGTTAGAAAGGTGAGGAGTTGAAGGCCGGCTGAGGTCATTCTCTCACCGTTAACACAAACACACACACGCATGCACATGCACACACACCCTCACATCAACACATTTCTATGGTGAAGGGCACACATATCGTGCTAAGGGGACGGATGAGTGTACAATATAAGATCAAACAGTGTGTGTGTGTGTGTGTGTGTGTGTGTGTGTGTGTGTGTGTGTGTGTGTGTGTGTGTGTGTGTGTGTGTGTGTGTGTGTGTGTGTGTGTGTGTGTGTGTGTGTGTGTGTGTGTGTGTGTGTGTGTGTGTGTGTGTGTGTGTGTGTGTGTGTGTGTGTGTGTGTGTGTGTGTGTGTGTGTGTGTGTGTGTGTGTGTGTGTGTGAGAGAGTGAGAGAGAGAGAGAGAGAGAGAGAGTGAGCACAGACCCTGGCCAGCCGGTGTGAGTCACTGTCAGTAGCCATGTTTTATTCTGTTTCATGTTGCGAGTGCGCCTGCCACTCACTGTCAAGAGCCGGCCCACTCAACTACCTTCAAAGGCTACTGGCTTTCACATCCACACAGCCCTGGTCTCTTCATTAGACACACACACACACACACACACACACACACACACACACACACACACACATACACACACGCATACTGCAACAGCGCAAACACATAGGTTAGTTGCTGTCAGTCAGTATTTGGAAGGTCATAGCTTTTGTTAGCACTGCCCAAAACTTCCTAACGTCAACTTTTTCGTTCTTATTCTGTACCGGGATGGAAGGCTGACGTGGTCCTTAAGTAACTTCTGTTGCCCTCTTCTAAAAACCTAGTGATTTTTGTTGAGTGTTATAAAACGGGGACTTAGTTTGCACACAAACCACCGGCTGTGTGTCTCCTATTCACCGTGTCTCCAGTCTCCTGTTCACCGTGTCTCCAGTCTCCTGTTCACCGTGTCTCCAGTCTCCTGTTCACCGTGTGTTCAAGTCTCCTGTTCACCGTGTGTTCAAGTCTCCTGTTCACCGTGTGTTCAAGTCTCCTGTTCACCGTGTGTTCAAGTCTCCTGTTCACCGTGTGTTCAAGTCTCCTGTTCACCGTGTGTTCAAGTCTCCTATTCACCGTGTCTCCAGTCTCCTATTCACCGTGTGTTCAAGTCTCCTATTCACCATGTGTTCAAGTCTCCTATTCACCGTGTGTTCAAGTCTCCTATTCACCGTGTGTTCAAGTCTCCTGTTCACCGTGTGTTCAAGTCTCCTGTTCACCGTGTGTTCAAGTCTCCTGTTCACCGTGTGTTCAAGTCTCCTGTTCACCGTGTGTCTCCTATTCACCGTGTCTCCAGTCTCCTGTTCACCATGTGTCTCCTATTCACCGTGTCTCCAGTCTCCTGTTCACCATGTGTTCAAGTCTCCTGTTCACCATGTGTTCAAGTCTCCTGTTCACCGTGTGTTCAAGTCTCCTGTTCACCGTGTGTTCAAGTCTCCTGTTCACCGTGTGTTCAAGTCTCCTGTTCACCGTGTGTTCAAGTCTCCTGTTCACCGTGTGTTCAAGTCTCCTGTTCACTGTGTGTTCAAGTCTCCTATTCACTGTGTCTCCAGTCTCCTGTTCACCGTGTGTTCAAGTCTCCTGTTCACCGTGTGTTCAAGTCTCCTGTTCACCGTGTGTTCAAGTCTCCTATTCACCGTGTGTCGGTGACTTACAAGTTCTGTACGACAAGTCATCAGGAAGGGCACAACTCTATGAGCTGAGTAACCATGTTCATCAAAGTGTTGAGTGCTACAGTGTAGGTTAGTATATTAGGACAAGTGCATGACAGTAAGGTTAGTTAGGGTTAGATTAACATTTTTATATATATATATTTTTGATGGTTGAAGAAGTGCGTCTTTAGTCGATGGTGAAAGATTGGACGGGTTTTGGCTGTCCTAACTGTGGTGGGCAGTTCGTTCCATAAAACTCACAAGTCCCGTGGTCAGAGTCCCAGACCGCCGCCCGGTTCCAAGCGAAGCGTCAAACAATCCAAAATATTTATCATAACATGCATTCAAAAGCATTAGTCATCAACAACAAAAATCCACGGTCCTCCAGCATTTCTATGCAACAACAACAACAACTCACTTTCAGTTCAATCAGTTCAGACTTGAAACCTAAATTGTCCGTTATAATGCAACCTTTTCATCAGTATTTAAATTTGAAAGGGGAACTGTTATGTATATTTTCAAAAAAAGAAATCTTGAATTTGTGGAACATGTTTGTTCATTTCTGTGACATTACAAAGGGCAATACTTCAGTTTAGGCTCGTTAATCTAAAGACTTCAAACCCTGGACAAACGGCAAGGATTATCTATGTGATTCTCCCCCAGCGCCGACATAATATTTCACACTGCCAAATCCATACAAAGTTCAAGCAAAATCCATTCCCCATAATATGTCCCATCATATGTACATAATAACTATAGAAAAAAACAGGTTTTTGAGTGGAGGGGACCTTTAAAGACAGAAGTCTGAATTATGAATTCACTGAATCGAAAGTGAATTGATCCCAACTCTGCGTCTGTGTGTCCCCTTAAACTTTCCTCAATGTCAGGAGAACTCATTCAAGGGTACTACGACTATGCTTGCACCTCATGGTACCAAAGCACCTCAAAGGCGCTAAAAACAAGATTACAAACATCACAAAACAAACTGGTCAGACTTCTACTTGACCTTACCCCTAGAACCCACCTCACCCCTGCCCACTTTGACAACCTAGGATGGCTTAGAGTAGACGACAGAGTACAGCAACTTGCAATGGGCCTGGTCTACAAGATACACTATACGACTAAGGTACCCATGTACATGTCAAAATACTTCCCAAAGGTCAGTGAATACCACGACCACAACACCAGAGGGAGCTCCACAAATCATGTTAAACCCAAATTCGGCTCAAACAAGGGACTAAACACGTTTCGCAATTATGGCACATCAATGTGGAACGCCCTACCCAAAGCTGTAAAGGAATGTGAATCCCTACCCACATTCAAAACCGCTCTTAAAGAGCACCTACGGGAGGCTGCAATTCGAAACTGGCCACCGTAAATGTCCAAACCCCCCCACCCCCTCCTAATAGACAGTCTCCTCCCCACTGTATGTATATTTCTCTCCCACCCACCCACCCCCTCCTAATGTACAGTCTCCTCCCCACCGTATGTATATATTCTCTCCCCACCGTATGTATATCTCTCTCCCACCCACCCACCCCCTCCTAATGTACAGTCCCCTCCCCATCATATGTATACTCTGTCAGGATCTATGGGTAACTACTGTATAAATTATTTGCATATCGTATATGTCACAAATGTAACAGTACTAAATACCTGTATGTCATGTATGTCCCTATGCCATAAATGTCATGATGTCATGTATGTTGTGTATGTCATAAATGTCACTATGAATTGAAAATGGGGGACCCTGATGTAAACAAGACAAACGTCTTTCTCTGGTCTGCATCCCCTTAACAATTGTGTGTATTGAGCCGTACTGTATTGTACCCATTCTGCAATCTGTTAAATAACGTTTTTCATTCATTCATTCATTCATTCAGTGATGACTCTCTCTCTCTCTCCCTCTGTGCCCTCTCTCTCTCTCCCCCTCTCTGTGCCCTTCCTCCCTCCCTTTCTCCAGATCCTGCGCATCTGCACGAGGTACACGCCCGACCAGGACACCATGACCTTCTCGGACGGCCTCACCCTCAACCGGACGCAAATGCACAACGCCGGCTTTGGCCCGCTCACGGACCTCGTCTTCACCTTCGCCAACCAGCTGCTCCCCATCGAGATGGACGACACGGAGACGGGCCTCCTCAGCGCCATCTGTCTCATCTCGGGAGGTGAGTGCGACCGCGGCATGCCCAGCGGGGGAGGGTGGAAGCTGGGTACCAGAGACAATGTGGCAGAGGGTGCCGCTTGGGGCAGATAATCAGGGGGACTTGAAGGACCCTCTGTGAGATAGATACCGTCTTCATCGAAGCCTACAGACGAAGTGACTAAAGGATAAGGCCGGTGCCATTGTCTATGAAAATACCAAAACCTACAATGCATGGACCGTCCAGCGAACATCAGATTATAGCTCATATCCAGAAGTCATAGAACTCCATCCAAAACGTCATCATTGCTATGAACATAGGCGTTGTACTTTTTCCTGGAACTACATTATGAAGTGGCAGTGAATGCTTCAGCTCTTCCTGAACCAGAACTACATTATGAAGAGGCAGTGAATGCTTCAGCTCTTCCTGAACCAGAACTACATTATGAAGAGGCAGCTCTTCCTGAACCAGAACTACATTATGAAGAGGCAGCTCTTCCTGAACCAGAACTACATTATGAAGAGGCAGCTCTTCCTGAACCAGAACTACATTATGAAGAGGCAGCTCTTCCTGAACCGGAACTACATTATGAAGAGGCAGCTCTTCCTGAACCAGAACTACATTATGAAGAGGCAGCTCCTCCTGAACCGGAACTACATTATGAAGAGGCAGCTCTTCCTGAACCAGAACTACATTATGAAGAGGCAGCTCTTCCTGAACCAGAACTACATTATGAAGAGGCAGCTCTTCCTGAACCAGAACTACATTATGAAGAGGCAGCGAATGCTTCAGCTCTTCCTGAACCGCTTTCACTTTTTTTCTAGGCTATATTGACAATAAGAGAAAAATTATCCTTTATGCTTTCAGATGAGTATTCCAATCTCACCATACAGATGTAGCAGCCAGGTCCATTTACCCTTGCCGCATGGTTTCCAGGTAGTTGCCGTATTAACGGTATCAACAAGTAGGGCCGCTCGGGTTACACCAGGTTACTTTTCGTCTCTAGTAAAGTCGAGGTGAGGAGGGGAGAAACAGCCCAGAAGTCAAGCCTCCGCCGGAGTCTCCAGGTCAGCCCCAGGCCGGCCTCACAGAGGAGCCTCCAGGTCAGCCCCAGGCCGGCCTCACAGAGGAGCCTCCAGGTCAGCCCCAGGCCGGCCTCACAGAGGAGCCTCCAGGTCAGCCCCAGGTCGGCCTCACAGAGGAGCTTCCAGGTCAGCCCCAGGCCGGCCTCACAGAGGAGCCTCCAGGTCAGCCCCAGGCCGGCCTCACAGAGGAGCCTCCAGGTCAGCCCCAGGCCGGCCTCACAGAGGAGCCTCCAGGTCAGCCCCAGGCCGGCCTCACAGAGGAGTCTCCAGGTCAGCCCCAGGCCGGCCTCACAGAGGAGCCTCCAGGTCAGCCCCAGGTCGGCCTCACAGAGGAGCCTCCAGGTCAGCCCCAGGCCGGCCTCACAGAGGAGCCTCCAGGTCAGCCCCAGGCCGGCCTCACGCTGGCATGAGAGAGAGGGAGAGGGTATTCACACTTATTGTTATGATCTGAGGCACTTCAATTAGGGATTATTGACAATAATTGATAGTGATGAACCAATATACCATGAGACAATTGAACCCTTGCACTGAACCATAGAAGTCCATTATAAGTCAATTATCTGAAGATGGGCTGAATCTAGACCACATCTCTGACAACAGTCAGTATCGGACATTTTGTGTGGGGGAACAGATATCAGTCTGCCTAAAAAGCTAATATCGGTCCATCGCTAATAGAACATGAACTACTGGTATGCCAAAATTAGCTAGAAGCCAATATATATATATAACATGGAAGGCTATTCTTATGATCTCAAGATAGTTGAATACTTTAGTCATCATCATCAACCTTTATTTTACCAAGCTAGTTAATGAACTCATTCACGGCCAATCACGACTATAGTCGGGTTATCTCGCCATGCGTTGAGCGCCAAAACCCGAGTATAGTCGGGTTTTCGATCGTTTATCGTTTTTTCTTTTATTCGATTCTCACGGACCTCAGTTTATCATTGGGACTCATTCTGAGACGCCGAGATTGCAATGCCGGCCGAATCCTGCTAGGTGGCAGTATCGCCTACCCTTTGAAACCTTATTTCACAGTGTGTTACATTATACAGTATATGGTCCAGGCGGAGAAATGGTACCCAGGCAAGTGAAAGGCTTCATTCGAGCCCCTTGGAACGTGTCCAGCACATAATGTTACGGTACTGATTTCTCATGGTGCCACTTAATCTACCACTCCAGTCTCAGCCTGCCAATCCTTCCCTCTATGTATCAGGGATATATATATTCACACACACATATATATATAAAGAACGGCAGTGCATAGTACATGAGGAGACCGTGTTCAACAAGAATCCCCGGAGTCTTGCCAAATGTTACAGGCTCTTGCATAATCCAAGAGAGAGAGAGATAGAGAGAGAGATAGAGGGGGGGGGGGGGGCAAAGAGAGAGAGAAGAGCACTCAGTGATCTCACACTTTGACTGGGAGCGCTCAGAAAGTCCAGAGTTGACAATGTCAACACGCACACACTGCCACCCTGTGGCCAAATGGAGTTACTACATGTGTTAAGAGTGTGATTTACACATTTCTCATGCTGGGGACTATTTTCAAGTGAAAATAATATTAAAAAATAAATACATTTAAATAAAATTTTTAATTGTAAGGTTTATACATGTATAATATTTATATAATGTTGGTATGATATAAATATTTTAATATTTGTAGTGCCAAATTTCGGGATGATTAAAGTATTTCTATTATATTCTATTCTATTTGCATAATTGATTGATTGATATTTTAAATGTTTGTGTCTTACAAAAATGTATGCCCAGCCCATATGGGCTTAGAAGACACAAACAATAAGTGATCATATAGACCAAGATGGCAAAAAAAACGAAAAAAAAACATAATAACAAGCTGTAAACAATGTACTTCAAAGAAACAAGAGGAATCCATATCAAATTATATGGGATATAATGTGTTTTGTCTCAAGTGCCATGCTTTCTCCAAAAATCCTGCAAAACTGAAAATCTCCACACAAAAAAAACTCAACATACATAATGTTTTATGAAGTGTATTTATTACATTTATTTATTGTATGCTATTACAGTGACACCAAAAGTTATTTATTATATATATATATATATTATATTCACACACACACACATATATATAATAATTAAGTAAAAGCAAATCTGTAAATGTGTATTCTCAAGATGATTTAGAAGGATTTGGTTTGTCTGATCTCACTCAGCTGCTCTGTCTATAAGGCACCATCATCTTACCTACCTCGTCTTCAGGCAAGACTTTGGAACAAACAAAAGGTCCCTGATCAGGCTGTGTTTATAAAAAGGCCATTGATACAAGTCTAGCCGGGGACCAGAGCCAACTGGACCTAACTTTGGTAATAAAAAGTCATTAGTCAAATCTTTAAACCAACAGGTAGATAATCTACAGTAATCTAAACAAGAAGAAGTAAAAGCAAGCAGGACATTCTCTCACCACACAGGACAGTGTTGTCGTACTCGAGTCCAGGACTGATTTTCAGGACTCGTGACTCGACTTAAGCACTGATGACTTGGACTTGGACTCTGACTCAAGTATTGACTGCATTCAGACTCTGAAGGTGCAGACGAGGACTCGGACTTGTTCATTTATAAATAGTTATTTATTTTTGTATTTGTTTTGTAATAGGCCCTAATCATTTGGCATAAGATATTAATGGCTAGTGCATTTGTTTGGCTATTGTCACAAAGTAAATAAACTCCCTTTGAAATGGTGATCGCTGTGTAATTTATGTTTAATGTAGACCTTTTTTTATTCGTATGTCAGCTCAGACTCAACCTTGATGACTCGGACTCGAACTAGGGTAATGGGGACACGACTCGGGCTCTTTGGTGAGTCGGACACTGGGGACTCGGACTCGAGATTTAGTGACTCGACTACAACAGTGACGCAGGCAAAAAACTACCTAGTTGGGGAAAAGTTTCCATAGCTAGCATGACATCATCGCCAAGCAGCCTAGTGAGGCCTGAGAACACTGTATAAAACTAGATGTATTACCAGTCCTGATGTGTGAGTGACGGTAACAAGAACCAAGTGGCTTCAGCTCCATGCTCCCTCACTGCCTCTGGAAATAACTAAAGCTCTTCCCTCGTAATGAAACCAGGCTTCCTGCAAGCTACAGTCTGTACCAGCCCTGGGCCTGTCTGTATCAAATAGTACCAATGCTGAAGGTGTGGAGAGTTATTCTGCTTGCGCATAATAAATGTCTATGTGTGTGTGTGTGTGTGTGTCAGACCGCCAGGACCTAGAGGAACCCTCCAAGGTGGACCAGCTGCAGGAGCCGTTACTGGAGGCGCTGAAGATCTATGTGAGGAAGCGTCGGCCCAGCAAGCCTCACATGTTCCCCAAGACCCTCATGAAGATCACCGACCTGCGCAGCATCAGTGCTAAAGGTAGGGGGCGCTCTCCTGTAGATTTATAGTGTAGGACCGTAGCTTTAAAGGTAGCGGCACTCTCCCCCTGTAGATTTATATTGTAGGAGCTTTAAAAGAAGGCAGCGGCACAAAACAGCATCTCATTTAGTAGAGGCATTGGGCGAACATACATGCGTGTATGTATATATATATATTTTTTTTTTATACACATAATGTATATTGTATAATATATATATATATCTATATCTGTATAAAGATATAATTTGAAAGGGGATGTGAAGGACAAATGCCTACAAACCCTCCAGGGGCTTGAAATGCGGTGTTCTGCTGTATATTAGAGGGAAAATGTACAGCAATATATAATACAACAGATTTAAAAAATATATATAATAATAATTCTGCAGGATCCACATGTCAAAATGACGTTATCAGCCCCAATTTTAGGAATGCTGAAAACTGTTTTCATATTTGCAGTTTTCAAAAATACCACACTAGGAATGATGACATCGATAGCGTCAATCAATGATTCACAGGTTCCAATTCCTGATTGGTCACCAACTCTCTTGACATTTTTATTATTTTGTTGAGTAATTGCTTATAAAATCCATGTGACTGAGGGGTAAAGACGGGGGGGCCCTATAGACCTGTTCGCTGTTTACAAACATACCATATAAATACTATTGGTCTTTTTCCCCCTCCATTTTCCTCCGATTTTCTCCCATCCCAATGTTAGTCGTATGCCAATTCCCAGTCCCTTCCTGGTCGCTGCGCTTTACCCCCCACAGTCAGATCATTTGGGAGAGTGGAGGCTACCACGTGCTTCCTCCGACACACGTCCAGCCAATCACCGCTTCTTTTCACCTGGCAGCGCGGATTCTCATCGAGAGGGCGTAGCGTGTGGGAGGACCACACTATCCCCCTCACGTCCAATCCGCGCTTAGCAGGCGCCCCGACCGAACTGTAGGAGTCGCTGTTTACAACGACCCGGACCCACCCCGCCAGCTTCTCCCACCCTCTGATACAGCCAATTGTATCAGTGCAGACGGCCAGTCAAGCTGGTGACAACCCCGGAGCTGTGAGCTGGATTCGAACAGGCGAACCAAGCTCACAGCTCCGGGGCTGGTGACGAACGCAATCTCCGCTCGACCACCTAACCGCCCTCAAACATAGCATATAGACGACGTCATGACAAATATGTGTATGTAGACCCGAAGCAGAAAGGAACGTAATCCTGGTCAGAACAACAGGGTAGATTACAATATATTTGCATTTGTTAGCCATGGTAGCGATCTAAATAATCAATCCATGCCAAAGCTAGATATGTAAAAGGTGAAAGACTCACACTCACAACCATGCTGATTTGGCTAAATGACGTTTTCGTTTGAAACTACTTTTGGTCAGGGGAGCGCCATGGTTTCTCCATAGAGCCCTGTTGTACTTCTTCCAGTAAAGTGGAATAGAGTAAAAAAAAAAAATTATTAATAATTTTAAAAAAAAGTATATATTTTTTTAAATATTTAAGCCAAATAATATTGTGACAAAATTAAAATGCACACTAAGTAAGGGATAATGTATAGCTACGAGGTCATTGTCGCAAAATAATTGACCGACACAGCGTTCTGGAACACTGAGGCGCCACGCCAAGGTGTTCTAAACGCAGTGAAGGTCAATTATTTTGCGACAATGACCGAGTATAGCTATGCATTATCCCGCTTATTACAGGGCTAACTTACTAACAATATACCTAATTCATTTTACACCATCGACAGGACGAGATCAAATTCAGACGCGGTTGTTCTGTTGCTCCTCTGGCATCGGCAGGTGTGTGGGGTTGATTGCACTTGATGCAGTGCAGCTGTGCATATGGTAAAGCTTAGCCCCTTTCGTGACTGCGATCAAAATGCTTGATAGTGATTGGTCAATAGCGCTCCGTTGCCCCTAACAGCGGTCATTATTGCGCGTTGCCCCTAACAGCGGTGAATTATCGAGAAATAATTGACCGCTGCTAGGGGCAACGGAGCGCTATTGACCAATCACAATCAAACATTTTGCCGAATTTTTAAACGCCATGTTGTAGGAATGCGGTAATAATAGTGAAAACGGAGTCGTGTTCCGATGCAAAAATACTATTTTAATACGCACTCTACTGTCGCACAACAACACTGCCATCCATCTTTCATTCGTCTCACTTTAACTACGTCATCCCCCGCTAAGGATCACAGGAGATGTAGTAAACACCACATAAGGCTAGGATGCCGTGAATTATGTCCCAGTAGCCACTACAATGTAATAAATAAAAATACACATTTCAAGAGTAAACAATAGATACAGCTAGCTACTATAGTCCATGGGCCAGACCAGATATCGGCAGTGTTGTGCTAGCTAGTTACTGAAGAATAGTAACTCAGTTACTTTACTAGTTACTTACACCCAAAAGTAATGCATCATTCTCCCCCTTTCTCCCTCACTCCCCACCCCTCTCTCTCTCACACACGCACACACACACAGCATTCCAACTTTAGATTGAATCTGGGCTTTAAGTGTAGAGCAAATATCTGGGTGCCTATCTCTCTCTCTACAATATCTTACTCGCCGTCACTCTCTCTCCCTCTCTTTCTTTCTCCCTCCCTCGCTCTCTCCCTCCCTCTTTCTGAATACACACACACAACACAAATATATATATACACACACACAGTGGTTGCCTGTAGGAGGTCTGGTTTGATTACGAATATTGAGAGTGGCAGAGAGGGCTCTGAGCCTCATTGAGTAACATAATCAATTAGGTTCTAGGTTGAAAATAAGTGAACGCTTAGGTTGAAATGAATGAATGGCCTGATGTCGGCGTCGGAGCGTTTCATTATAAGCGTCTTGCGTTGTTGGTTAACGTTATAACATGCCCACAACGTGTTTCCGCACACAGGAGTCAGGAGGACTGCGATTATTAATGGAAATACCGTACTTTTCGCACTATAAGCCGCACCTGACTATAAGCCGCAGCAGCTAAATTGAATGATGTGTACATATATAAGCCGCACTGGACTATAAACCGCAGGTGTTTTAATGTTTAATTACCATATGTAATTAGCTTTGGGACACAATACTGTCGGACAAATAACAAGCATTAACTCATTTACAAGTTGTATTAAGTTTAGCAAATAAGGGAACAGATAAATAACATTTCAATGCAGTCAAAAAAGCAATATTTAGATGTTTACATTTTCGAGTTTGGTCACGTCGAGTCACATATAAGCCGCACCGTTATATAAGCCGCAGGGTCAAAAAATGGGGAAAAAGGCCGCGGCTTATAGTCCGAAAAGTACGGTAGGCCTATGTCAAGATATTGCTGACGTGGCAGAACATACATGTATACATTATGGCCCTGCGGCCCATCAAACACAACACAAGCAGACCATGTTTGTACAGTATGACTCGGCGAGTCGGCGGCCCATTAAAAAATAACACAGTATGCTATGCAAAACTCGTCCACAAAGTTCTCCTCCTCTCCAAGTCCTGTGGGTATTCAGGTATTCTCCTAAACTTTTCTGCAGCTGAGCGGATTTCAGTTCTGCTCAATGAATGAATCAGAGAGAGGAATCCGAATTTCAATCAAACAAACAATGCCGTTTGTTTTTAGACATTCACAACAAGACTCACATAACGTTAGCTAGCAAGCAAGCTAGTCGACAATATCTCCGGGGTCCCCTTCTAATTCCTCCATCCTAAATCGTATTGTTGTTTGATTCGAACGTGGCCACGAGGCCGAGGCGATGACGTCGTCACGTTTAGCTTTTAATGTGATTTGATTGGTCAATCTGGTGGAAACTTTCTGGCCGAGGGTGGCAAATTTGAAGACGTTTTAGAGTGCTTGGCTGCCCTAACCTATAGTCCCAGGCTGCGGCCATGTTAAGGCGTAGGCACTAAACCCAACCCATTTATTAAGCTTGAATCTTATTGGCTAATAATTGGTGGTGGACGCGAGAAAAATACAACCCGCCCTAATACTCAAATTCTCAATGTCAATCAAAATAATGCTGAGCAGACTGCCTCAGTGAGTCAGTGACAGTGTTAGAGTGAGGAGAAGAGGGAGAAAATTCTATTAAAAAAAATCTATTTCTCCAGGAGGGAGACAATTATTATAACAATGATTTATTTTATTATTGTAAACTATAAATATATATTTTTTTAAATATATACTTTTTTTTATTTTTTATAAAAAAATGTTTTTACTGTTTATATTTTTGGGGAAGCTTGGCTACCATGAATATTCGCCACTGCGCTAGGGACATTCACAAGCTCATATCACGATGAAGTATTGACAGCTCCTCTCTCTCCCTCTTTTCCTCCCAGGTGCGGAGCGTGTCATCTCTCTGAAGATGGAGATCCCTGGCTCCATGCCACCTCTCATCCAGGAGATGCTGGAGAACTCAGAGGGTCAGGACGGTCAGAGCAGCAGTGCCTCCCCCACAGAGGGGGGGGGCAGCCCCGGCGGTAAGGAGGCCGGCACGAAGAAGAAGGGCAGCTTGAAGAAGAAGAAGGCCGCGCCGAAGAAGAAGAAGGCCAGCCCAAAGGAGGAGGACGCTCGTCCTCCCCCTGGGTCCCCTGATACCTCAGAGCCCGAGGGGGCTACAGAATCCATGGCGCCGCCCGGCGAGGAACCCTAGGGTGGGAGTAGGGGGGCGTTGGCCTACTACGGGTGAACCCCCCCTCCTCCCAGGGGACCGCTCAAGACTCTGACATTCCTTTGCACAAAAAAAAATATTTAAATAACAGGTCGACAGTCAGGCAAGGTGGTAGGGCGAGGGTCACGCCCCACTGCCCTCGATAACCCCCACCCCCCACCTTTGCTTGTTCTTATGTTATCCTTTTATTTTTTTCCCGTTTCTCTCTCTCTATCTCAATCTTTTCTTGGTTTGCCCCCTCGGGGGGAAAAAATAAGTGAAAAAGACGTCAACACGGAGGCCTCTAAGGACCAGTGCTTTGTGTATAATTCTAATGATTCTTCAATTTGAGCTCTTATTATTTGGCGTGATTACCTCTGGGACTGCGACCGTGGCGCCGTGGGGAGGGCGTGGCTCCTCGCCCGACGCGCGCCCATCTGCCTGTAAACGACAGAGGTGATATGCTCCTCAGGTCTCCTATGTAAATTCTTAAAACCTGCATGACGGGAGTTTGATAAGTGGTTTTAATTCTCTCTATCTATATCTCTCTCTCTACACCCATCTCTCATATTGTTGGCATACATTGTACATACCATCATATGGTTAGATCTCTCCCTCGTTTCTATATGAATATGAATTTTGTGGTGCTTTTTTTTCATTGTCTTAAAAATATTATCTTCGAAGGCGATACATCAAGGTTTAAAAAGTGGGGGGTGGGGGTGGGGCTAATTATAAGTCCTTAAGTGATCTAGAATGTTCTTGCATATAGACATTATGGACGTCTAATATTTTGTATTTCTTACTATATTTAAAGCGGTTTTCTTTTTCTTTTATAAGTCTTTATGTTTCAACATGAATGAAGTCTACATCGCCGCCAGAATGCAAGAATGGCTTCTCTCATCCAACAGCAGAGTCCTCAGCCGTTTCCTCAGAGGAAAAGAAGCGGAAAAATACCAGCGCAGCCATGGATACTTACTTAGCCAGATTGAAACGTGGCTGTGGATAAAACTCGTTATAACCTCAGTATGAACCGCAAGGAGCTTAATTGAAACCCACGTGCAAGATTAGATTATAGAGAAACCCCCAAGTCTATGAAATCAAATTGCTTTTTGGAGTACAATAGCGACGCACACACCCATCAGAGAACTCATTTATTTCCTTCTTGCTTAAGTTTGTGTGAGGGAGGGGGAAAAAATTAATTCCCTAAATCAACTTACTTAAATTGACTGGAGATGACATTAAACTTTGGGTCTCGTGAATATTCTCTTGGATATTCTGCATTCTCCATGGTCCGTAGCTGTGGAAAGGCAATCTTCTGTGCACGATTTGAGAATTGCCTGCCCCCCCCCACCTCCCCTGCACGTTTTCAATATGATGAGGGTGTATCCATGGCTGACAGCATGAACAAGCAACTAACTTGGGTTACAAAAAAAAAAAAAAAAAAAAACGCACAGGGGTTCTGTGTCCGGAGTGAACCTTTAGGACCAGAGCCCCCTCTCACCTCCAGTTCCCTTAACATAAGTGTCTTTGTCAGAACAAACAGTGAAACACACAGGGACATTGCAATCTTTAAAAGAAGAAAAAACATATTCACCACCGAACCGCGTTGTCGGGAAGATTGTACGTTAAGTAGTGTCATAGTATAGGAAGCACACGGTGTGATCCAGGTAGTATAGGAAGCACACGGTGTGATCCAGGTAGTATAGGAAGCACACGGTGTGATCCAGGTAGTATAGGAAGCACACGGTGTGATCCAGGTAGTATAGGAAGCACACGGTGTGATCCAGGTAGTATAGGAAGCACACGGTGTGATCCAGGTAGTATAGGAAGCACACGGTGTGATCCAGGTAGTATAGGAAGCACACGGTGTGCTCCAGGATCCACTCAGACCCACCAAGTAAGCTACACAGTGATGCAAAGGAGATTCAATGACCTCCCCTGACCCCCTTCCCGATAACGGTAGTGAGACGAAAAGCTCCTGCTCTCCTATTGGACAAGTAGATCCAAATGAGCTCTGGAGCTCAGGGGAGGGAGGGAGGGTCTAGACAGCATGTCTGATATTAAAAAGATACTCTAGCAAAGCTGCTTTTGTCCCGACAGCCTAAGTAGCAGATGATACCGAACAATAGGAAACGCTAATTCCCCTTATTAGGACCGTAGATCCCTTCACGCCCTCACTGGCCCCTGGTTTCACCCACATGGTTGGAGGATATAGGACCCGTTCGCCGGGACATTGAGTGGTTACTCTGCTAAAGCACATAGGGGGACACACGTATTGTAGCACTTAAAGAGAACAATTCAGAACCTTTGAAAATGAGGACGAACGCATTCAAGGGTACGCAGTATTCAGACAACAGTAGCCTACTAGGATTTGATACTCGACTGTTGTCTCAGATATAGTGAGAGAATTCCAACAGTGGTTGATTTGGGAGGGGACACTAACTCCAGCCACAAGGGAAGCCATGGTCTTCTGCAGCAAGCATCCCTCCCTCCCTCCCTCCCTCTCTCTTTCGTCTCATCCTTCCTCCATCTCAACACCCCTGCCTGGAAAATACATATCATAAGGGAAAAAACAAGAACTCTTTTCAGTTTTGTTTTTTAAAATAATAATTATTATTACCATGTTTTGAATGTGAATGTCGATGGGAGTTCCTAAATAGGAATGATATGCAGTGTTAAGGAATATACTTTTTAACTTTAAAAAGCAAAAAGCCTTTTTTTGCATCTCACGGTTCACATAATGGAATTGCTCTCTCTCTCTCTCCGTCTTGGTCACGGCTTGGCGGGAGATGAAGGGAGGCGCCTCTTTCTTTTCCTTTGAAGCTGGAATACCTTCACAGCCAACGAATGTCCTCATCTGCCCCTGAGCGTCAGTCCTCAGGCATCCAGGGACTCTATCTGTCCGTCCTTTTCCTCTCAAAAGGAAAAACTCACAATGCTGAATACATTTTTTTTTTTTCCTCAGTTGAATGTCGTACCGATGTAACTGTAATTACTATCTTAAAAGCTTACCGCAGAGATGTTATATTAAATAGTGCTGTGTGCTTTGCGTTCCAAAATCGGCAGCTCCTCGACGGCGACACTCTGCTGATATTTGACCCGCCCCGGGGGTCACCGCGGCTCTCCCATCGCGCCATTTTTCGGACGATGAGAAGGCGTGGAAGAGAGGTCTCTACTTGTGGGACAGGCTGACCCAGCGAGGATGAGTCCACCTCAAAGAGCACCCATGCGTTTTGATTTGTTTTGTTCCTATGTCGCGTCCAAAAACAAAAAGACAACAACAGAGCTCCCCTCCATCTCTCTCTCTCGCTGGAAGACCGAGCAGCTGTCGCCAATCAATCAAACCCAATCAAATGACAGCTATTTGGTTCAAACAACGGATCGACTCATAAAAAAAAAGAAAAAAAAAAACACATTTTAGGTAGGAGCTCTAACTATAATACATTACTGTGAACCTCAATATCAATCATTCTTTATAAAAGAAGCTCTGTTGTTCGTGTCTGTTCAAAAAAAGGTTGTCGTCGGTTTAAAAAAATAAAAACGAAACAAAAAAGAACAAAAAAACAACTACCAGGTTTTCTATGGTCGCCTTTTTTTGCATCTTATTTAGAGAACCTCACACAACCATCGGTCATATGCAGTGTTGTATAGTTGTTGTGTTTATAATGGGACATGATCAAGTCTTAACTCGTCTTATTGGACACAAGGGTGGTGGTGATGGTGGGGGGGGGGTCGTTACGACAGTGGTCAGCCCCCCCACCCTCGGGTGGAGACGTCCTTCACTGCTCAAGAGGTTTTGAGCTACGGTCCGTTTTTTCCGCTCTCCATTTTCAATATTGTCTTTGTTTGTACATTAACAATGCTTTTTATGTTCATATACTGTTTTAACTTTACCATGAACTGTTCTGGCAAAGTAATAAAATATATTTATTTTAAAATACAAAATTTGTGTTGTGTGTGTTTTATTGTATTAGCGCGAGTGTGAAAATTGTTTCCCCGCCTTTTTTCTCTCTCGTTCTGCTCAAGTGGGGGATGGGCTCAACAGAGGACCCCGAGGCAAGGGAGGCATTTTTACATTTCATCGTTTACTTTCCAACTTCATGATCAAAAAGGTACAGTCTGTTTTTTTTCTTTCTTCTTCACTTTTTAACAATTAAAATGTGCCAAAGCACAGCGTTCTAAATCACTAAAAGCCGCTTAAGACAAATACAGAACATTTCAATGAGAATAAAAAAAAAACTGTATATGTATAATAATAAAAAGTGTAAAACACCTACACATTTAAAAATCATTGAACGTCACACCCCTTTTTTTCTTTTAAAATAAAATAAAATGAAACAGAGGAGGGAGGGGGGGGGGGAAATGTACAAAAGTCTTGGGTAGTCTGGTAGCACCGAACGGGAGGAAATTCCATACGAGCGCGGGGAGGGAGTGTCTGTTGTGTGTGTCGCCGTTGGACCTAATCGAACATGTCGTCGTCGTCTTCCTCGTTGTCCGACTCGGCAAAGTACTTGACCTCCTTCTTGGCCCGGCCCGGTCGGTCCCGGGACGCCGAGGTCTTCTTCACGCTGACGCTGTTGCTGTTGCTGTTGTCCAAGTCATCCTCGTTGTTGTTGTCCTCGTCTTCGTCGTCGGACGGGGCTTTCTTTGACTTCTACACGGGGGGGCGGAAAGGAAATTACTTGTTACAGGGGTAGATGGAATTTGGTGATGATGCAGTTGTAGAGAGCTGCTTTTTAAAGTCCGTCTGCACACGTCCAGAGTAATTTGGGTCGAGTTGCAAGATAATTAATTTGATTATGAATACTTTGGAAAACTTTATGATTTACAACAAGAACAGCCATGTCTGATTGATTGATTGATTGAAAATTGTATTAACAGATTGCAGAATGGGTACAGTACAGTACAGCTCAATACAAACAATTGTTAAGGGGATGCAGACCAGAGAAAGACTTTCGTCTTGTTTACATCAGTGTCCCCCAATGTTGTATGTTGTATGTCTCAACGTTCATATTCTGGCCAAATTTTGTATCTTTAACTGTTGTGAAGGATAAGATTAAACCGAATATATATATTTATTATATATATATATTTAAATAGTATTTGTATATCGTTTGATATCCCCTGTATATTCCTTGTACAATATGCACTGAATATCCCTTTAGTCTACTAAACAGCCCATAATAGTTTCATTCTACCATTGGACGAGAACCTGGCGCCAGCAGCCATACCCCTAGGTTCAAGTTCAATCGTGCCGCCCAACATGTCGTGGCAAGCCCGGTTCCGCGTAGGAATACGTCTGGCGAAATACGAATGGTACTATTTGTTCACAGCGCATATATATATGGCGCAAGTAAAGTAGAACTTCCTTTTAGTCCAGTTCTTTACCCTCCAACCGAGTAACAGACGCGAAGCCTCACCCACGACGCACGTGTGGTGCAGTAAGGCCTACTTGGCCTCAGAATAGGCATTGAGATATCGTGTGGATTAATAGTTGAATAGTCATAGTTTGGCACTATACCGTCGAGTTGGACGTATTCTATTAAGCTAATAATAGTCTATTTATGTATGGTGCATCGTGTCGGTTAGAGTTATAAAGTTATCAGTACCCCCATC
The DNA here is from genome assembly GCF_963971535.1 of Notolepis coatsorum. NCBI lineage: Eukaryota > Metazoa > Chordata > Actinopteri > Aulopiformes > Paralepididae > Notolepis > Notolepis coatsorum. The sequence goes on along the minus strand of NC_140168.1, from coordinate 61,128,800 downwards.
GTTCCTGACGTTATCTGGAGTCTTAACCAGGCTGGGCAGACCACTAGTGGTGCTTGCATCCGAGGAGCTCCGGGCCAGGGCGACTGGACCTGTATATTGGATTACTCTACCCGGACGACGGCGAGCCTTCCACGGCTTGGATTATGCTTTGGGTGCTTTGATTATTCCATGGATAACGGCCAACACTGCGGAGTGTTGGAACTACCCCCCGGAGAGGAGCAAGGTGAGATGGCGCTCTACACCAGTGAGGTCGCCTCACGTCTCTCCGTTGTGGACCGGCAGCTACCGTCCACCAGAGGGTCCAGCTGTATTCGTCTGCGGACCGAGGTTCTGTGGGCACCGTGTTCAAGACTTTGAATTCTCCCAAGAAATCGTCGGCCAGATGGGATACCGCCAGCGGCTTCTCTAACCCCCCCCTCCTACTGTCTTACAACCAGCGGGACCCCCCCCCCCCCTTAGTGTATCCAGCTATAATCATTTAAGTACCATCGCTATAGTTTCCTAAATATCCAGGTTGTATACTTACTCCCTGCGTAACCAGAGATTGGACATTCAATGTTGATTTACCTACGAATACTCATTTGCCATACAAGTGCATTTCAAATCATAAGTGTAAACAAGTGAACGTTGTATATACCTTTTGCTATATTAAATATTCGATTTGTACATTTGTGTGGACTTCGTTTCATCAGGTGGGAAAGTGTTCATCATATTTATATCATGTACTGGATGGCCAGAAGTTAAAGTACAAGAGGTAGTGGTTTAATAATACCATACTTAACAATACAGTCAGGGAATTGTACCCCTCAGTTACAATTGGTCCTTCGAGCCGGAGGGTAACTAGTGTAATATTAATATAGTGTTATTAATATTGAAATGGCCTATGATGAACACTCCACGAAACGGTCCTCCTAACCTAGAACGCCCGCGGCGCAGACGACAGCCACCTCAGTACTTAGAGGATTACACTGTCAGTCAACTACCTAGCCTTCGACAAACGGTAAACGCGGTAAAAGTAGAAAGTAAAATTATGTCTGACCTTAACGACCAGGTTTCCCCGACCACAGAGGCCCTAGTAGGTTCTAATGTAACTGACCAAGCTCACGGTGGGGACCAGGAGGGAGCTGACATGCCTTTACCCCCCGCCACTACCGAAGAATTAGTCCCCGACCAGCCCCGGGAGGAAGACAACCCTACAGAGAGAGAACTCTGCACGGAAGAAGAGGAGGAGAGCGCCGAGGAAATAGAGCTCCAGGACTCCCCAACGAGTACACCCAGGAGCGGCTCACCCAGGAGCGGCTCACACAGGAGCGGCTCACCTCCACAACCGCCTTCCCCCAGCGAAGCGGAGAGGATGCTACAACAGGCGTCCCTCGTCAGCCTGACAGCCTCTACCGAACGCGATCGACTTCAGGGTGTACGCGATCGTCTCCAAGCACAGGCGCTTAGCGAGCGCGAACAACTCCAAGCACAGGCGCTTAGCGAGCGCGAACAACTCCAAGCGCAACAACGGAGCGAAGAAGAGCGCACACGCCTGGAGATGAGACGCCTTCAGACGGAAGAGAATATGGCAAGAGACCGGGCAGACGCCCAGCGCGCCACTGCCGGTGCCCAAATAGAAGCAGATCTCACCAAGCGCGAAGTCGAGCGCGACAAGTTACAAGCGCAGCTAATGGAGCAGCTGATCCGCAAGGCAACACCCTCTCCCTCCGCCAGGGGTTCAAGGAACTCGTCGAGACAACGGTCAAGGGCAGCGCCTCCTAACCGAGCAAGCGACCCTGAACTTGACCAACAGACCGAGCCTATACCCCCCGCAGACCCCCTTCCCAGACCGGTCCAAGCGAGACCCAGCTACAAGAAAGGAGCGGCATACACTGCGGAGAAGCTAAATAAACGATTACAGGATCTGGAAGACCTGATAGAGGAAGAAGAGGGAGAGGAGGAGAACCAAGCCCGACGACAGCACAGTACTCCACCGGACCAGGAGGTCCAGTACAGCCCAGGCTATACCCCCGCGGCGCTGCGCTACAGACCCCCGACTCTATTCACGGGTGAGCATGACGCACGACCAGCCCAGAGGAATAGCACCTGGACCAGCGGGCCATGGTACCCTGTCGGTACCAGCCCACAGAGAGGCGCAAGAGGGGACTCGCCTAGGAGGTCTCTCCCCCAACGCTCGCCGATGTATCAGCCATCCACGGCGTTATACATTGCCACACCGCCCACCAGACGGAGTGTGTACAGAACACTCGCCAGACAATCTGACCCGTTGGGATGTATTCTACCTTACACCACCAGGGCAAAGATGATTGTACGAGCACTATGGGACAAGGACCAGGGCTGGGACGACCCCATACCCGCACACCTTGCCTCAACATGGAGAGAGTGGGAGACGGAACTCCGCTCACTCCCAGGCGTCAATATACGCTGCAGCTACTTCCCATCCACAGTGAGGCCAGAGACATGCAAGATTGATCTACACGTCTTCAGCGACGCCTCCGAAGTAGCCTATGGATCGGTGGCCTACTTGCGTGCCCAAGAGAAGGGAGGAAAGATACACACTGCTTTCATCCTGGCCCGCTCAAGAATAGCCCCACGAAAGCAACAATCTATCCCGCGTCTAGAGCTCTGCGCAGCCCTAGCAGGAGCGCATCTAGCCACGTTAATCCAACGTGAACTCACCATTCCGGTGCACAGAACAATCTTGTGGTCAGATTCCACGACAGTACTCACATGGATCAAGTCTGATTCATGCAGATACAAAGTCTTCGTGGGAGTCAGAGTCACCGAGATTCAAGAGTTAACAGAAGCAGCGAGCTGGCGGTATGTGGACACCAAACACAACCCAGCTGACGTCATCACCCGGGGAATGTCTCTGGATGACCTCACCCGTCGCAACATCTACAGTGACGGACCAGAATTCCTCAAGCTCCCCGAACAAGAGTGGCCTACGCCCACCCCACGGGAAGCAAGTAACGAGGAGGCTGAGAACAAGAAACCTATGTTCTGTGGACTGAGCACAGTCGCCTCCACAGACCCCAACATAGATGACTGCATTACCCTAGAGAGTGCGCAGCAGAGGACATTCCTGTGGCACCACCCAGAGATTCAGTCCACCACTGACATGTCAGCAGCTGACTACGAAGAAGCAGAACTTCTTCTACTACAACGAGCCCAGAGAGACTCGTTCCCCGATGAGCTAGACTGTCTACAGGGAGGAAAGCCCGTCCCATCAGACAGCAGACTGCTCCACCTGGCACCCGAGAGTGGCACCCATAATCTCATCAGAGTGGGTGATCGCCTGCGGAGAGCCCCTGATCTACCGGATGACATTAAGTACCCGATCGTCTTGAACAGCCGACACAAGGTCACAGAGCTGATCATAAAGAAATACGACGAGGATGTACACCACGCAGGAGCAGAGAGAGTCTTCGCGGAGATCAGACGTCGTTATTGGATACTGCAAGGGAGAGAAGCAGTGCGGCGCTTCCAGCGAACCTGTCTAGACTGCCATAAGTGGCGCGCGCAGCCCAGCATACCACGGATGGCTGACCTACCCCCCTGTCGCCTCCGACTCGGCGACAAGCCATTCCACTCCACAGGCATGGACTGTTTTGGCCCGTTGTATATAAAGACAGGAAGAGGAACCGAGAAGCGGTGGGGTATTGTATTCAAATGCATGACCACCAGAGCGATACATATCGAGCTCCTTCCGACCATGAGCACAGACTCATTCCTTATGGCCTTCCGAAGATTCACATCACGGAAAGGAAAACCGTCTACATTGTTGTCTGATCACGGGACAAACTTCAAAGGCGGAGAAAGAGAGCTGAGAGAGAGCTTCCAAGCTATGGGCCCAGAACTTAAGACCCACCTCGCTCCATCCCAGATTGACTTCCAGTTTAATCCCCCGAACGCACCCCACTTCGGTGGAACCTGGGAACGAGAAGTACGTTCTATAAAGACAGCCCTGTACGCCGTGCTTGGGGCCCAGACTGTGGCGGAAGAAGTCCTAATGACAGTCCTCACGGAGATCGAGGGAGTATTGAACTCAAAACCCCTCGGTTACGTCTCCAGTGATGTAGCAGATGTCGACCCAGTCACCCCCAACACACTCCTAATGGGGCGGCTGGACCCCGCGCTACCCCAGACAATGTACAGGCCTGAAGAAGCGAACGGCCGAAGAATGTGGAGGTACAGTCATGTACTAGCTGACAAGTTTTGGAGCAGCTTCCTACTCCACTACCTACCGTCTCTACAGACCCGCCAGAAGTGGGTAAAAGAGAGAGACAATTTGACAGAAGGAACAGTCGTCATGATTATCGACCAGTCACTACCCAGAGCTATGTGGCCGGCTGGCCGCGTAAGCAAAGTGATCACCGGTGCCGATGGCAAGGTCCGAGCAGCTGAAGTACTCGTCCAAGGGCGCACTTACACACGACCCGTGGCGAGGCTAATAGAACTGCCCCGACTCCCAGACACTATCGATGATGACCATGACCCCATGACTTTGTGAGTTGACTGACCCTTACAGCGGACCTTGAGTGGTAGACAGTGCGGTTAATCTGTCTCTGCTTAGCTAATTAGGTGGGACTAATTAGGGGGCGGCTGTTGTGAAGGATCAGATTAAACCGAATATATATATTTATTATATATATATATTTAAATAGTATTTGTATATCGTTTGATATCCCCTGTATATTCCTTGTACAATATGCACTGAATATCCCTTTAGTCTACTAAACAGCCCATAATAGTTTCATTCTACCATTGGACGAGAACCTGGCGCCAGCAGCCATACCCCTAGGTTCAAGTTCAATCGTGCCGCCCAACATGTCGTGGCAAGCCCGGTTCCGCGTAGGAATACGTCTGGCGAAATACGAATGGTACTATTTGTTCACAGCGCATATATATATGGCGCAAGTAAAGTAGAACTTCCTTTTAGTCCAGTTCTTTACCCTCCAACCGAGTAACAGACGCGAAGCCTCACCCACGACGCACGTGTGGTGCAGTAAGGCCTACTTGGCCTCAGAATAGGCATTGAGATATCGTGTGGATTAATAGTTGAATAGTCATAGTTTGGCACTATACCGTCGAGTTGGACGTATTCTATTAAGCTAATAATAGTCTATTTATGTATGGTGCATCGTGTCGGTTAGAGTTATAAAGTTATCAGTACCCCCATCGTTCCTGACGTTATCTGGAGTCTTAACCAGGCTGGGCAGACCACTAGTGGTGCTTGCATCCGAGGAGCTCCGGGCCAGGGCGACTGGACCTGTATATTGGATTACTCTACCCGGACGACGGCGAGCCTTCCACGGCTTGGATTATGCTTTGGGTGCTTTGATTATTCCATGGATAACGGCCAACACTGCGGAGTGTTGGAACTACCCCCCGGAGAGGAGCAAGGTGAGACGGCGCTCTACACCAGTGAGGTCGCCTCACGTCTCTCCGTTGTGGACCGGCAGCTACCGTCCACCAGAGGGTCCAGCTGTATTCGTCTGCGGACCGAGGTTCTGTGGGCACCGTGTTCAAGACTTTGAATTCTCCCAAGAAATCGTCGGCCAGATGGGATACCGCCAGCCAGGGATTAAAGCAAAAAAAAATCTCCTGACTGAACTTTTTTTCTGGCCAAGTCATATTCTTATTTTAACCTCTACTGTATTTTTTTTTTAATAGCGTTAGCGTTTTAAGGGAGCCTACTTGTAGAGCGAGCCTACTGTCCTGACTGTGACTATAGAGACCCTACTGTTGTGTGCTGGAGAGCGTGAATGCAAGTCTTGTGGCTAGCTTCTGATTGATGGCGAGCTAGCACCCCTCCCCACTTTGAACCATGAACTAAATGGCTTGTTATCATACAAACAAGGGACTAAACACGTTTCGCAATTATGCCACAACAACAATGGACAGTCTCCTCCCCACCGTTTGTATATATTTATTTACCACCCACTCACTCACCCCCTCCTAATGTACAGTCTCCTCATCATATGTATATATTTACTGTTAGGATCTCTGGGTAACAGTACTGTATATTTGCATATCGTATATGTGACAAATGTAACAGTACTATTACTATATACCTGTAAGGCATGTATGTCCCTATGTCATAAATGTCATGATGTCATGTGTATGTTGTGTATGTCATAAATGTCACTATGAATTGAAAATGGGGGACCCTGATGATGTAAACAAGACAAACGCCTTTCTCTGGTCTACATCCCCTTAACAATTGTGTGTATTGCTACTGGATTTACAAGATCCAGAGTGAATGAATGAATGAAAACTTTATTTAATACACGAGACCCTCTTCTTGGGACCAAGTAAGGTTTTGTCGATAATCCAATGTATAGTTACAACCCCCCCCCCATCCCACCCAACCACCTCCAATGTACAGTTTCTTCGTCAAATGTATATACTCTTTTTAGACTATTTTTGTATCACAAACAAACAATAGGCTACTGTATTTGTAAATCTGGTATGTCATAAATGTATAGATGTAGCAGTATTGTCTATCTGTATGTCATGTGTGTCATATATGTTATGATGAACTGAAAATGGGGGAACCTGATGTAAACAAGACGAAAGTCTTTCTCTGGTCTGCATCCCCTTAACAATTGTGTGTATTGAGCTGTACTGTACCCATTCTGCAATCTGTTAATAACAATCAATCAATATTTAACAGATTGCAGAATGGGTACAATACAGTACAGCTCAATACACACAATTGTTAAGGGGATGCAGACCAGAGAAAAACGTTCGTCTTGTTTACATCAGGGTCCCCCGTTTTCAATTCATAGTGACATACATGACATACAGGTATATAGTAATGTTACATTTGTGACATATATGATATGCAAATATACAGTACTGTTACCCAGAGATCTCCCGGACAAATGGGAGAAAGACGTTTATTGAGCTTAAAAACAATTGATACCGCAAATAACGTTCTGATTAACAAAGTCATTCGTTTTGTGGCATTAACGTTATCTAGATTTATCAACATTCATACATTTATCAGAAAGCGAGCGGCGCAAGCACACACACGAAACACCACCAACAACAACAACAACGACAACAACACACTGCTTGTCGCGTAAATAACGTTCTGATTAACAAAAGGCATTCGTTTTGTGGCATTCACGTTACCTAGATTTATCAATAGCAATAGTAATATATATGTTTCTTTAGACTAGAATAAGTCAAATGAACTTACGGTCTCGTAAAAAGTTGCCGCATGGTGTTGATGAGTCAAGTTTACTCGCGAGTAGAGCTAGACGCTAGAGAGTCTCAAAATGGGCGCTTCCCATTGGTGCTGAGCACAGCGGAGGCGGGTGAAAGGGCTGTAAACTCAGAACAATCTCGCCTTCTGGTTGGTTGCATTTGCCTGAGAATTTGCCGATTGCTCGCAAATGACTGTTTGGTGCGGCCGCGGTAGGGGAAAAAAGGATATTTGACGCCTCTGATTGGCTCAGGTTAAAATCCGTCACGACTCCAAATCAAATGACGGAATCTCCAAATCAAATGGACGGATATCCGTCCCAAGACGGAACGCTTTAATGCCTGCCGCCAGCGGCTTCTCTAACCCCCCCCTCCTACTGTCTTACAACCAGCGGGACCCCCCCCCCCCCTTAGTGTATCCAGCTATAATCATTTAAGTACCATCGCTATAGTTTCCTAAATATCCAGGTTGTATACTTACTCCCTGCGTAACCAGAGATTGGACATTCAATGTTGATTTACCTACGAATACTCATTTGCCATACAAGTGCATTTCAAATCATAAGTGTAAACAAGTGAACGTTGTATATACCTTTTGCTATATTAAATATTCGATTTGTACATTTGTGTGGACTTCGTTTCATCAGGTGGGAAAGTGTTCATCATATTTATATCATGTACTGGATGGCCAGAAGTTAAAGTACAAGAGGTAGTGGTTTAATAATACCATACTTAACAATACAGTCAGGGAATTGTACCCCTCAGTTACATTAACCATTTGGTTGCCGAAAACGTAGAACTACGTTTCTGTTGCCCGATCGTTGAGTGCTGGAAACGTAGATCTACGTTTTTCTCACAGTATTTATTTTATTCGCTATTGCCATTCATAATTCAGCGGGGCACCTTGCGCATGCTGTACTGAATGTGTCTGAGCTGGCAGACGGTCTTATACCGCCCTCTAACGCCTTCGGCCATTATTGCACCCCGTTAGAAACGGGTTCGTTTCTTTTCTCTACCAAGCTGCGGCGTGGTGGCGGGTCCTAAACACTCCGGCAAAACACGCGCTTGTAGGGATGGTTTGGACTACTGACCCCGCCCGCCAGTTGAAGTGCAATGCCCAACAACGTCGGAGACAGGATCGCTGTGGATAACTGGAATGGCGATGAGATAATTGGATTCTTTTTTTTGCATTACATCAGATAACAGGTAAGGACACTATATATGAAAGCTTGCGTTGATCTGATATTTATTTCTACCGCGATTAACGCTATCTGTGTTTTATGTGTATGGCTTAGGGCTGTCCCCGACTAAGGATTTGGTTAGTCGACTTAGATGGGTTAAAATCCTCTTTCAGTGCCTCTGCCTGTTATCTTAGGCAGTTAGCCTCTGGTATGCGTGCCATTAGCGTTAGCCACGCTTCTAGGCCTCTTTTCTTTTGGAAAGAATGATACAAAATTTAAAAGTATTATACTTTATTTATTTTTTTGCATTTGACTAAGGTAGGCAGTCGACTACGGCTCCTTTCGATCGATTAGTCGACTATTCGACTAATAGGGGTCAGCCCTAGTATGGCTGTTTGCCGTTGTGTTGCAGGAGGGGGGGTAGGGGGCGCGCCGGTCTAAACCACATTGCATGCGTGCACGAGGAAGGATAATAATGATGGTCTAGCGTTGATTTCAGGAAGATCCGATAATCAGGCGAAAAATTATGTGTTTATTGAATTACACAAAAACGCTGTTTTAGCGTCTTTTCCCTGGAATTACTCAGAAGCAACCAAACTAAATTCCTCTAATAGTAACCGGTATTCAATTAAAAACCGGGTCTCTATTAATGACCGGGTGCGCTGTTGAGCTAAGCAATTATAAGCCGGCCTCCTAATACAAGCCGGGTTTCATGTATATTAGAGGAATTACGGTATTTCCCTCAATGGATTTACCATAGGCAATATATTTTGTTATTGTTGTTATATGCTGGCCTGGCTGTGCAGTAAATACCATATAATGGTATGGTGTTAATGTTTACCAAGAGAGTAAGCCTACCTCAGAATTGTATAAAACGAAGTTATTATTATTATACCAGTATTGTGATTGCACTATTTTACTTTATTTTACTTTTTTTGACCACCTGTAATTGCACTGTTTACTACCGTATTTCATACAGTACTTGGTTTCAATAAATGAACCCAGTACATTTTACTGGGTTCAAAAATGTTGATTTATTCATTATGATCAGTTTGAAAAATTGAAATATAGGCCTCTCTCTTATACATGCCTCCTCCTAATACAAGCCTGGTATCCGCTACAGTTGAAACAAATACAAGCCAGGGTTACTATTAGAGGAATTACGGTATATTCATATTCAAAACGGAAATGTACGGATGACATTTTTTTCAGTTTTTTGCATGTTGACCAGAAGCAACTCACTGAGACTCGACGGCGTTATTAGACCCATAGCTATACTATAAAATATAGGTTTACAGTGTTTCCCACAGGATTTTATGAGACTGTGGTGGGTGAACCTCTGCCCCGCTAGGGGGGTCCGGGGGCATGCCCCTCCGTAATGCATCAATCTGGTGCACGTTGAGAGCAAAATAAAGAGGCTAGATCTATGATGAACTTTGTGCTCAAAACACAAAATCGACTAGACTAGTGCTTCCCAATACTCTCCTCGAAGCACCCCAGCCGTTCAATGTATTTGTTAAATTCCACCACCAGCACACCTGATTCAACTTAACTAGCCCTTTATTAGTTGAATCAGGTGTGCTGGTGGTGGAATTTAACAAATACATGGAACGGCTGGGGTGTCTCGAGGAGAGGTTTGGGAACCACTGGACTAGAGCATATAGCCATCAAATATTTCTCTCTTTTTTTTTTTTTAACCTACTTATTTTTTTTTGGTTCATTATACAACTGTGGCGGGCCGCCACAGTCTAGGTAATTAATGGGAAACACTGGGTTTAGCTCTACAAACTACAACTACGTTTACATGGGGTTAATGGATGGCAAGGAAGGGGTCACTTCCCGGAAGGGGCGTGGCACTCAATGTGTTAAGGCACTTCACCAAAAAACAATGCAGATTTATTTTGCACATAATATCACACACATCCAAAATACGGCCACCAGTGATGTCATTGCGGACATTGAATCCTTGTGTTGTTTTAATTACAGCTCCATGAAAAAATAGCAATACCTTGTCTTATAGAGACTGCTACCTTATCATTTCATTGAGCTGAAATGAACACAACACAATGATTGAATGTCTCCGATCACTGGTGGACATATTCTAATTCCATTACTCTCAGTAACTGTCAAACGAAACAAATGTGTGCAAAACTGTTTTAAGAGTTTTTGGTTGTGTGTGAGATTATGTGCAAAATGAATCAGCGTTGTTTTTTGGACATTGTGATTTATTTAATTTATGGTCCACTACATCGGTCCACGGAGCAAGACCGGGCAGATATCGGTCTCTTATACACACACGGCACACGCACGCAGGCACACAACTCACTCTGCTGGGAGCTTTTCCTGCTACCTTCTTCACTGGACTGTAGTCTTCTTCCCCAGAGCCAGATGGCTTCCTCTTCCTCGCCCTGCCTTTACCTGTTGAACCTGTTGGGGAACCAGAACATTCAGATGATCAGACAGACGACCAGAACATTCAGATTATCAGACAGACGACCAGAACATTCAGATGATCAAACAGAGAACCAGAACATTCATATTATCAACCAGGAAACCATAACTTTCAGATTATCAACCAGGAAACCATAACATTCAGATTATCAACCAGGAAACCATAACATTCAGATTATCAACCAGGGAACCATAACATTCAGATGATCAACCAGAGAACCAGAACATTCAGATTATCAACCAGAGAAGCAGGACATTCAGATGATCAACCAGAGAAGCAGGACATTCAGATGATCAACCAGAGAACCAGAACATTCAGATGATCAACCAGAGAACCAGAACATTCAGATTATCAACCAGAGAACCAGAACATTCAGATGATCAACCAGGACACCAGAAACATTATTCTGACAAGAAAGCTGAATCCCTGGATGAGAAGCCTGTACCTTTGAGTGCTGGTGTAGGCTTCTTGGAGCTGGTGTCAGAGTCTGAGTCCCAGATGGTCTTGTCTGGCTTCTTGGCTTTTGGTGCTGGTGCTTTCTTGGGTTTGGGAGCAGCGTCGGAGGGCTTCTTTGCTGTTAGAGAGGAAAAAACAAACCAACAGTTAATAAAAATTTCTGAAGCTGCTCAGTGAATAGAGGCCTTGCACAGAGTGTTTGTGTAGTTCTCCGTCTTTCAAAATGGCTGCCTATAACATGGCAATCATTGTCTTGTACACAGCAATGGAAGAGACAATGGTTGATATGTGCAAAACAACGGTTGCCATGTGTTGATATATGAGAAATATACCAACAAAGAAAGATATAATAATTTGGTGTCTTACGACTGGATCTTGTAAGCAAGTCACAGTAGAACAGTATTATCATGCCAGTGGTTACAGGCAGCCATGTTGGAAGAGAGACAAATACACAAACATTCTGTGCAAGGCACCTATTGGGAAAGACGGTAAAGGGGTTTTGGGTATAAAAACTGAAACATTATGGGTGTCCACAAAGTCAGTCTCCCGTCCATTGTCTGTGGAGCAGCTACAGACGTTATACTAGGGGTGGGACGATACAAGCAACGACACCAAACTGATATTTGGCCCTCGATAGCGATAATATCACAATACACAATATCTGCGATAATCGATAATATACAATATACTGCAAGAAACTTCATCCATGATTCATATATCTGTCTAACTCAAGAAAAAGAAAAAATACCCATACAAATTAAAAAAGCAGGAATTATGCATTTATTTACAGAATTGTCATGAAAGCTCATCAGATTCATCACAAACTGGCCAATTGTATATGAAACAATGTACAACAAATTGCATAGTGCCTCTTTAACACACACTGGCCGCAACTATTAATAATGTCCCCAACAGAAAACCGTTTTACCATCTGCAATACAAATATATATACATCATCCGTTGTATCTAATAAGATAACGTTTTCAGTCTGTTCACCTCATTCCAATCACTTTTATTGCAGTAAAATGCGATTGTCAAGCCAAAGAAATAATAATAATAAATAAATAAATTAAATTTATTATTATTTAAAATGTCTCAACACTGTATTGATATAATATTGGAATGCAAAATCTTGTGATGTATTGCTGTATCGTTCCCCCCCCCCCCCCCCCCACCTTGTACCTGATCACAAGTTTGAGTCTTGGTCTCTCACTTTGGGAGAATAGCGCATGCTCACACATATTGATTGAACCTCACTAGTTCCTAATTTGGGTGTTGTTCTCCTTTAACTTGGAAGAAGTAGAACACCCGCATATGGAATCTATGGTGCCTTCATTGTGGGGTCTGGTGTAAAAAAGAAAATTGTATTAGCGTGCCCTCTAGTGGAGGTGGGGAGGTATTACCTTTCTTGGCTGGAGCTGGTTTGTCCAACGCGGAGCTAGTGGAGTAGGAGGAGAAGGCTGGCCCGTTGTCTTCATCACTGTCAGACTTGGACCGATCTGTGAAGACAAAAGTAACATACTGTTAAGGAACAAAGATGGAAATATCCTACTTTTTACTGTACTACCATTTTAGAACCCTGCGGTTACTTTGGAGAAAAAACTTTTTGCATACAAAATGTCTCACCTGGTGGCAGTATCGCGAGATACTACCCTTTGAACTGGAATGGCTTGGTGTGGATACACCTTTTCTTTTTTTTGTAAGGGCTCCTCCTCCTCGGAGACAGAGCGACACAGCAATCACCTCGAGATTTTTTTGCCTGAAGCCTATTTCCCGTATACACGAGTATAGACATATACACGGGTAATCGCCAGAGGTGCGTTGCTCATGGGACGGGGTTGCACGCCGAGCAACCGGCTCTGTGAGCAGAAGCACGCGCACGCACATGCACACGCGGGCACACAGGAATGCGCTGCACTCAACTGATGCGCCAACTCGCCAAGTACCCGCCTGGCTACTTTGCATAACAATAGCTCAGGCCGTCAGGTATGTTCAAATACATTCTCAGATACATTCACACAAAACTTTAACTTATGAATGAAATGTGTTACATTCCATTCCTAGAGGCAACTAGGCATTGTCTTTAGTCTGTGCGCACGCAAGGGAACATTTATGCGCATGTGTGGGAGCGCGCGCACACGCCCGGGAGTGTGTGTGCATGCGCCCGGGAGCGTGTGCACGTGGCGTCATTAAAACACAGTGCAACCAGCTTTGAAATCACCAACGCACCCCTGGTAATCGCGATGGCGATGCGATCACTGGGAATTATTCTTTTTGAAATACATTCTGGCTAAGGTAAGGTATATTCTATGTATATTTTACCGAACCTGAAACATGTTTTTGTAACAATCACAGTGTCGTGTTTTACCGGACGTAAAACATGCTCGACAAACACGATCGCAGTTTCTAGTTGAAACGACCGCCACCTTTGATTTGGGAGTATTTGGGGTTTCAGGCAATCAACCAGAACGATTTGGGCTTATTGCATATAACGCGCCATATCTCGCGATCTATGGAAAAAGACTGGATTATTTTGGAAATGGCCGATGTTTAGCGTGTAATAGCGCACAAACTAGTGTGTAGAAATTAACTGATTAGTCAGTAATGGACTTTGAACAATGCCTGTCAAATGAGCCATACTATTGTCTCCATAGCTATAATACAGAACACACGATGGGTCTGCAAACATAGCTAAAATGGTCAATAACGCTGGCGCCAGGCGGTACAGATGGGGAAAGTGTGTGGCGCCCAAAGAGTTAAAGTATCTAATATTTGTTTTCTTTTTTTATTACTATGTGTTTGTTATTTCTAAATCAGAAGTTTTATTCACATTATGAGAAGAAAAGGAGTGTAATTGTGGGGGAAATAGGAGCTTGTCTCCTCCCTCTCTGTCCCCAGTTGTATTGTCCCCCTCCCCTTTCCTGGGTATAAATAAAGTAAGAGATGTCCACAAATACGCCACAAGAGGGAGCCCCACGGACCTGGTCGCGTCTATACTTTCGACAACAAACGTTTGTTTCCGCGTTCGAGTTTTGCGCTCTGATTGGCCAGGTCATGTGACATGTGCGCCAATTGTGGGAACTTACCACTGTCGTTGCTCTTTTCAGAGAAGGCCGACTTGGAGGAGGTGAAGACGCTGGAAGGCTCCTTCTTCTTAGCTGCTGGTGCTGACCTACAGGGAGAGGATACAGTGGGTTGGATCAGGATGAGTAAGCAACCAAGCCCCGTTTCACATGCGTAACTCAAACAAACCACTACACATTGTGTTTGTACTTTTTATATTATATTGTATTTGTATCTATACTTTAAGTGTATCTATAGTGTATATACGCAGCGGCCCGCCTGATCTCAAACCTACCGAAGTCGGCCCATGTCACCCCACTTCTTAGGGACCTGCACTGGCTCCCCATTGCTGCACGAATCCGCTTCAAGGCCCTTGACCTAGCATACCGTGCGGCAAAGGGAACTGCTCCCGCCTACCTCCGGTCAATGGTCTCTAACTACACACCCTCAAGACCCCTACGCTCTGCATCTTCTGGCCGCCTCAGACCTACTCCTATCCAAGCTCCGGGAGGGTCATCAAAGAGAAGTCGCCTATTCTCAGTCCTTGCCCCACAATGGTGGAATGAACTACCCACCCCAGTTAGGACAGCCGAAACACGTCCAATCTTTCGCCGTCGACTAAAGACTCACTTCTTCAACCATTATCTGAATATATAAAAAAAAAAAAAAAAAAAAAAAAAATCTAACCCTAACTAACCATACTGTCATGCACTTGTCCTAATAAACTAACCTACACTGTAGCACTCAACACTTTGATGAACATTGTTACTCAGCTGATAGAGTTGTGCTCTTCCTGATGGCTTGTCGTACAGAACTTGTAAGTCGCTTTGGATAAAAGCGTCAGCTAAATGACTAAATGTAAATGTAAATGTATATAGATACTGGACTGTATTAGGACTGTGAAGCTATGCATCCCCCACCCTGTATCCCCCCCATGCTGCTTTGACACTTGAATTTTCCCAAGGGGATCAATAAAGTATCATCTTATCTTATCAGAGCAGGGATGTGATTGCGCCTTAAGAAAAAAACCTGAAAATGTCTAAACTATCTATTTTTTTTTTTTTTTTTTTATATAAACACTCCATTTTAATGAATGAACACATTTTATTTGTATAGATTGAACTGTTTACAGGGAAGAGGAAGGTGGGAGAGGAAAGGGACAAAGAAAATGATCAAATATCTCAGTGTCCCCCTAAAAAATGTAAAGGGGGTCATCTTGACCCCTCCCAAGTCATCCTGGGTCAAACAATAACGTTAGGACCTTATCTTTTCTTCTTTGCAACCAGATTGTGCAACACCTGTAACCGCCTCCTCTGGAAGTCTTGCCTACTGTTGGACTAATGGACTCTTTTGCTTTTCTTTTGCTCTCAGGTCGATTTTGAGAATGAAGGTGGTGACATTTCTCCATCTCAGCTTCTTGGTTATGTCTAGGTTGGCTTCTGTACCTCATGCTTGAGAGTTTGATGTTTCTACAGAGCTTCACATTAACTGGACAATGCTTGCTCTCCCTTGAGTAGTGTTGAGTGGCAGACTGCGGCACTGCTTGCAAGTAACCTTCCCTGGTTGGTCAGTTTTACAAAAGCAATTCAGTATTAGTGTGTTTCCTAGTGTGTTGACGTCTTTACAGCATCTCGCGCCACTCAACAAAACTGCTAACATTATCGATAGCCAATGAAAATCTGTTATGCAAGAATAGCAGGTCTGATAAATGTTGCTTTCGAGTTTCACTTAGACCAGGTGGAAAAATAATCAAAACATACATAAAGCTCAATATAAAAAAAATATAAAAAATGTACCTTTTTTTTAATGAATATATCTTTATCATGATTTTAGGTCCGAAAAACCGGGAATCCGGTTAAAAATGGAAAAATCACATCCCTGCAGAGAGAATCTAAACAGAGTATTTTACTAAATGTTTGCTTCCTATGTATTTTCCTCTCCCTGAGATATCATCACATTATTGTTTCTGAAAGACTAAGGGGAAAAAGCTGAGGAACTTCGGTTCTAGTCTTACTTGAAGGGGTGGGATGATACGATAATGATATTTGGCCCTAAAAATGTACATGAAAGCTTATCAGATTATTTAGTGTGCATCGCAAACTGGCCAATTGTACATGAAACAATGTACAACAAATTGCATAGTGCCTCTTTAACACACACTGACCACAACATGATTATCATTAACTATTAATTATGTCCCCAATGGAAAACTTTGTTACCATCTGCAATAAAAATATATACACCATCATCTGTTTTATATAATAAGATAACATTTTCAGTATGTTCACCTCATTCCAATTTTGTTATATCGATACTTTGCATCACTGTAATATTACTATTACTAATATTACGCAAACTTTCGCAATATATTGCTGTATCAATTTTTTCCCCAACCCCTACTTACTTGGTGGTCTTTTTGGGCTGGGGAGGGAATATATCCTCCTCCTCCTCCTCCTGCTCTTCCTCCTCCTCCTCCTCCTCTTCCTCCTCCTCCTCTTCCTCCTCCTCGTTGTCGTTGTCATTGTAGCAGCTCTTGCTCTCTGAGGCGGGGAAGTCTTCTTTGTAGGACCTCGCCGGAGAGGCAGCTGCGTCCTCCTCGCCCTCGCCGTCTCCGTCTCCGTCTCCATCTCCGTCTCCATCTCCGTCTCCATCTCCGTCTCCATCTCCATCTCCATCTCCATCTCCATCTCCATCCCCGTCTCCGTTCTCCTCGTCCTCCTCTTCCGAGAAGTCGAATGTATACTTGGGCTTGGAAGCTAAAAAGAAACACACAAACAAGGACACACAGTGTCATAGATGCGGGCGTCCGTTAAGACATTAAAAGGTTGCAAACCGTTGCTGTGTAGTTTTTAGATGGTGCAATATATGCAGCCTGAATATCAAACATAACGTTGGACACAGGCAAGCCAAATTTAGCACCGACAGTCTCATCACAATACTGGAATTTCTAACTTTGATACAATAGCTTGAAAAATGCCGATATTCAATACCATTTTCAATAACACAGGGCCCTGTTCAGTCTCTTAGGTTCATACGAGTTTGCATTATACATTGTTGTTTAATACTACTGGTAGGATAGGCTGTGAGTGTGTAGTTTAAATACTACTGGTAGGATAGGCTGTGAGTGTGTAGTTTAAATACTACTGGTAGGATAGGCTGTGAGTGTGTAGTTTAAATACTACTGGTAGGATAGGCTGTGAGTGTGTAGTTTAAATACTGCTGGTAGGATAGGCTGTGAGTGTGTAGTTTAAATACTACTGGTAGGATAGGCTGTGAGTGTGTAGTTTAAATACTACTGGTAGGATAGGCTGTGAGTGTGTAGTTTAAATACTACTGGTAGGATAGGCTGTGAGTGTGTAGTTTAAATACTGCTGGTAGGATAGGCTGTGAGTGTGTAGTTTAAATACTACTGGTAGCATAGGCTGTGAGTGTGTAGTTTAAATACTACTGGTAGGATAGGCTGTGAGTGTGTAGTTTAAATACTACTGGTAGGATAGGCTGTGAGTGTGTAGTTTAAATACTGCTGGTAGGATAGGCTGTGAGTGTGTAGTTTAAATACTACTGGTAGGATAGGCTGTGAGTGTGTAGTTTAAATACTACTGGTAGCATAGGCTGTGAGTGTGTAGTTTAAATACTACTGGTAGGATAGGCTGTGAGTGTGTAGTTTAAATACTACTGGTAGGATAGGCTGTGAGTGTGTAGTTTAAATACTACTGGTAGGATAGGCTGTGAGTGTGTAGTTTAAATACTACTGGTAGGATAGGCTGTGAGTGTGTAGTTTAAATACTACTGGTAGGATAGGCTGTGAGTGTGTAGTTTAAATACTACTGGTAGGATAGGCTGTGAGTGTGTAGTTTAAATACTACTGGTAGGATAGGCTGTGAGTGTGTAGTTTAAATACTGCTGGTAGGATAAGCTGTGTGTGTAGTTTAAATACTACTGGTAGGATAGGCTGTGAGTGTGTTGTTTAAATACTGCTGGTAGGATAGGCTGAGTGTGAGTGAGTGAGTGAGTGAGTGAGTGAGTGAGTGAGTGAGTGAGTGAGTGAGTGAGTGAGTGAGTGAGTGAGTGTGACATTGCCGGTCTGAGGCGACGACAGTCTGTTAATTTTTTATACATTTTTTTTAATCTTTTTTTCCCTCCTTTTTTCCGTTTTTCTCCCATCCCAATGTTAGTCGTTATGCCAATTCCCAATGCCCTTCCTGGTCGCTGCGCACCTACCCCCTACAGTCGGTCTGGGAGAGTGGAGGCTATCACATGCTTCCTCCGACACATGTGTAGCCAATCAACCGCTTCTTTTCACCTGGCAGCGCGGACTCTCACTGGGAGAGTGTAATGTGTGGAAGGATCACACTACCTCACCCAGATTCTTCCCTTGCTGTGCAGGCGCCCCGACTGAACTGTAGGAGTCACTGTTTACAACGACCAGGACCCACCCACCAGCTTCCCACCCACTGACACTGCCAATTGTGTCAGCACGGACGGTCGACCAAGCCGGAGGTACCGCTGTGAAGGATGTCGAGGTTTTTCAAGGTGTATATGTTAAATATTGGTGGATGACAGCATCTAAAGGTGCCAGGTCAGAGAGGTAGATGTGGTGGTGGAGGCAGTCAGAGAGAGACGGTGTGTTTAGCAGCAGTCAGAGTGTTACCAGCAACAATGGGGCATGTAGCTTCAAGGTCATTCGTCATCTTGATAAGCATTGAAAGTGCAGACAGGCAGAGACGTTTAGTGTGTGGAAGGTGAACAGCAGTTGTCATGACAGCGCGTCACATAGTAATGAGGAGAGGGGCGGGCCTGTCGTTGCTATGGCGAGAATAATATAATGCGAGTTCTTCCGGGTGTAAGTGAGATTCAGCTACGACACACAGAGGAGAAGCGTTTGATCAGAGACTTTGAGACGGCTCCCTCCTCCCCTCGCAAAAGGGGGAGGGGGGGCAGCAATGAAGAGTGCCACGACGACAGGCTTTTGGAATAACCACCAGGCCGCGATGACCACCGAGCGGGGTGAAAGGAGAGATCATTAGAATAACGAATTTACCGTAATTCCTCTAATAGTAACCCCGGCTTGTATTTGTTTCAACTGTAGCGGGTACCAGGCTTGTATTAGGAGGAGGCCTGTATAAGAGGGAGGCCTATATTTCAAATTTTCAAACGGATCATAATGAATAAATCAACATTTTGTGTCAGTTTGAACCCAGTAAAATGTACTGGGTTCATTTATTGAAACCAAGTACTGTATGAAATAGTAAACAGTGCAATTACAGGTGGTCACTGGTCATTTCAACGTTTTCAAAGTGAAATCAAGTAACTAGCTCAGTATGCAGCTCAGTATATTAGTAACCCGGCTTGTATTAGGAGGCCGGCTTATAATTGCTTAGCTCAAGAGCGCACCCGCCATTAATAGAGACCCGGCTTGTATTTGAGACCCGGTTACTATTAGAGGAATTACGGTAGTTCATTTCAAAGACTCTTCAAGGACAATTACAGAATTGGTTTCCATCTGATTACAGAGGCTTTGTTTATGTAATAAACAACGTGTTCCAAGAAAGGTACTACGCTAGGGATGGGTACCTTTCACATTTGAACCGATACCGGTACCTGTGAATCGATACCGGTACCCAACGGTACCTTTTTTCGGTACTTTAGTCTCAAGAAATTTAATTTACCTACCTCAGTCGTAAAAAAAAAATCCAAACTTCAAATAACTACAATTTCGACAGTTTTCGGCTCGTCATTGCTCCGACTGCTTTGTTGTTGAATCAAGTCAAATCCTAGGTAAGCATATATTGTGCGTGTGAACGTTGACATGAAAAAAAAAGTTAAAAAAAAAAAAAAAAAAAAAAAGGGAAAAAAATAATACATTTTTTTATTCGGTTTCTCACTTGATTCGATACTCTGTAGTACCGACGTGTTTCGGTTCGGTACCTCAAAAGTACAGAATTCGGTACCCATCCCCGTCAAGTGTCGCATTCTTATGATTACGGATGGCATTAAAGGGGAATGATTGTACAGCCAGTATGAGAAGACGTCGGAGAAATAAACACAACGCAGAAACTACACGAGCCAACAGATGAAGAGGTGATAAGTGGCTGATTATGATCAGAATCTTACATCTGGCAGTTGGATTCGATCCCACTGTCTCTGCGGTGGTACAGACGCTTAGTCCGCTACGCTACTCGGCCGCCTGACAGTCGGTTCATTTTTTTTTTTTTTTTTTTTATTGGTATTTTTCCCCCTCCATTTTCCTCCGATTTTCTCCCATCCCAATGTTAGTCGTATGCCAATTCCCAGTCCCTTCCTGGTCGCTGCGCTTTACCCCCCACAGTCAGATCATTTGGGAGAGTGGAGGCTACCACGTGCTTCCTCCGACACACGTCCAGCCAATCAGCGCTTCTTTTCACCTGGCAGCGCGGATTCTCATTGAGAGGGCGTAGCGTGTGGGAGGACCACACTATCCCCCTCACGTCCAATCCGCGCTTAGCAGGCGCCCCGACCGAACTGTAGGAGTCGCTGTTTACAACGACCCGGACCCACCCCGCCAGCTTCTCCCACCCTCTGATACAGCCAATTGTATCAGTGCAGACGGCCAGCCAAGCTGGTGACAACCCCGGAGCTGTGAGCTGGATTCGAACAGGCGAACCAAGCTCACAGCTCCGGGGCTGGTGACGAACGCAATCTCCGCTCGACCACCTAACCGCCCCTGACAGTCGGTTCATTTTAAGTTCATGTGCCAAATCAGATTTCTTGCTCTCCTCTTGCTGTATCCAATTGCTCCTATTGCTCAGGGATTGCATCAGGCGACAGTCAGACTCATCCGAAAGAAGTCGACCTGCCAATCAAGACTAATAAAAAATTTTGAAAGACAGTTTTCTTTTTTTTAAGAAGCTCTTTCATCTACCAGCCAGGAGGCGTCAGAGAGACGGGGAAGCTCAGGCTGGAATGATGAAATCGGTACCTACCTGATGCCCTCTGGGTCTTTGTGTCCCTAGGGATGACCACTTGCTCGTTCTCCTCCAGGTCGCTCTCTGATTTTTCTTCGTCATCGTCCGACCAGGGGTTGCGTTTCTTGATCTTCTTGGTGGCGGAACCCTTGGGCGTGGGCGGTTTCTTCCCTCTGGGAGTACCTGCCATCCAAGGAGAAAGAAAAAAGAAGGATATTATGTAGATTCTTCCTGGGGCTGTGCGGGTTTGTTAAATGTAATGGTGAACTATGCAAACTGTTTACATTTGGGGAGCCTGCAAGTAGTTTACAAAAATAAATCTACTATATATGTAATTCTTAGAGGCACTGTGAACGAAATTAAAGCCTAGAAGTACTTCTTTTTTACTGAATAGTAAATGTGTTTGTAAACAAAATTGCGAGCCCTGCCATTGTGAACAACAATAATAGTGAAACAGTAACTTTTCAGGTAGCTTTCTAGTTTGTTTATTTATGCAAATATGCCAATTAATCACTAAGTTTCTACATTCTGACTTCCTACAAGGAAAAATCTGATAAAACAGCCCGTCAACTCAGAGTTCCTAGTTGCAAACTTGCGTAGGATTTCTCAACCCCCAGTTCAAGCCTCAGTCAAGTCATTTCAACATGGCCACCCACATCGCATGAGGCCAGGAAGCCGTCATGAAATCATAGTCCTAAGAAAGAGGAGACCCAGGGCTTTCGATGGACGTCTAAATTTCATAAAACTACACTACCCAGCTCACACCAGTTGCATACAAACGTAGGCCAACCATTTTTATTTTACAAATATTGACGTGAAAATCTTGTTTATATCTCGATTTGGGCTGATCCATAGATGTATGACTTGGCCATAATAAGGTAATTTATAGGCCTGATATTCTATATTCATATTTCAAATTACATGTGTCCGGATGGCAAAATTCAGTACTGTATCTACGTACATAAACCCCTTTAAATCCCCTGCCCTTTGTTCATTTGCTTAGATGTTTAGTACACTTGATCTCAAGAAGGTGCTGAGCTTAGTGGCAATTTTCACTTTTGGTCAAGGTTAGCATGGTGTTATTCACCGTCAAAGATGATAAAAATAATAACACTCAAGCATAGTAACAGACACACTATTTCTGATACTGGGAATACATTCCCTGAGGTTCATAGATGTTCCTAGATACGAAGAACATGCAAATGGACCTTGTAGAAGTGGAGCCATTTTCCTTTTACTTGGATATGTACTTTTAGGCGAATTATCTGAAAATATGGCTAGGGCTTAAGAGGTTAACATGTGTAAGTATATTAGCAATATGTCATTGTAAACCGTCGTTGTGAGTTGTACTTCATGCAGGACAAGTTGTAAAAAGAAATTGCCATAAAAGTTTAGCGTGAGCAGCCATATTTTTCCGGCTTTGTAGCTCAAACACACGCAGGTTAGAGATGACGCATTTTCCACTTCCAACATCACACCTCCAACCATAAACGAATGCAGCAGAGGACTGTGTGACTGTGTGTGACTGTGTGTGACTGTGTGTGTGTGTGTGTGTGTGTGTGTGTGTGTGTGTGTGTGTGTGTGTGTGTGTGTGTGTGTGTGTCTGTGTGTGTCATTCGAAGATGATTCAAGGTGTTTTGCTGAGGAGGGGTTAGTGGCTGGTGCTGGCAGCTGACCTGGCTCCTTTGGCTCCTTTGGCTCCTTTGGCTCCTTCGGGTCCTTCTTCTCCCTCTTGACGCGTGGGGCCTTGGGGGTCTTGGCTGAAGCAGAGGAGTTCAGAGAGTTCTCCCCCGTGCCTCCTCCCTCCCCGCCCAGCTCGTCATCAAACTCAATCTTCAACGCCAAGTCATCACCCTGAAAAACAGAGAAAATTATAAATAAAGATACATCAATTAAAAACATCTTGGAGTTTCGTAAAGCCATTGATTTTGGTATCAGATAGCAGCCTGTTACCAAGCTAGAATAGGATTATCATAGATTGGTTATTGTAGAATTTCACCAATATTGTTGTTTATTGTTTAAAAGGATCCCCATTAGCTGTCACCTAAGTGGCGAGCTAGTCTTCCTGGGGTCCACACAGAAAGACAACAGAAAACACAAAACATAACAACATGAGATACATATGACAATCACAATTAACAATGATAATCTAAAAACAGTAAAACATTGTAGACATCATTAGAATCAGAATATTTTGCTCACATATTTAAGTAGTGCATTCTCAGGTGGTATTTGAAAGACACTTTACTATTCAATTTACTTATGTTCAGTGGGCAGTTATTCCAATGATTGATGACACGATAAACAACAGTCCTCTTTAAAGCATTTGATTTTGGACGTGGTAACATAATCTGTCCGTCATCAGCTGACCTAGTAAAATAAGAATGAACCTGACTGCATCTGACAATTTGTTTGTATAAGAAAACAGGTTGAGATGAAAAGACAGTGTTCCTGAAAAATTTAACTGTGTTGAAAACCAGCCTATTCTCTACTGTTAACCATGAGAGTTGCCGGTGCATAGTTATAGTGTTTGTTCTCATGGAACAATGTAAAACTAACCTTGCAGCTCTGTTCTGGGCAGTTTGCAATTTTTTTAGTTGACCTTTGGATGCAGAGGACCATACTGGTGCACAATAATCTAGGTGACATAAAATGTAAGATTTCGCCACCTGTCCCACAATATATGTAGGGACATAAGAAAGACATTTCCTCACAATGGAGATACCACTCCCCATCTTCTTCACTATGGTATCAATGTGTTCTGCCCACGACAGCTGGCTATCAATTATTATGCCCAGTAATTTTACTTTATTTACCTGTTCTATGGGTTTGTCAGACACGTTCAAACTCATTTTTGGTATTGATGACAATTTATGACTCGAACCCAAGATAATTGATTTGGTTTTTGAGATGTTTAGTACCAACTTATTCCGTTTTATCCAATCAAACACCATATTTAACTCAGCTGATAAAACATTGTCCAGTTCACTGACAGTTTTTGCAGCATAGTACAATGTGGAATCATCAGCATACATTTGTACAGTTGCTTTACACAGAACTGATGGTAAGTCGTTTGTGAAGATGGCGTATAGGAGTGGTCCTAGGCAGCTCCCTTGCGGGACCCCGCAGTCTAAGACCTTAGAGTGAGACCAGCTGCCAGTGTAATAAACCCTTTGTGTCCTACTTGTGAGATAACTCTTCATAAATATGATGGCTGTTGGACAAAACCCATAGCATTTTAGTTTACCGATGAGCAGATCATGGTCTATGACATCGAATGCAGCACTAAAATCAAGTAATACTGCACCAGTCATCTTTGAGTTATCAATTTCCTTGAGCCAGTCATCTGTCATTACTGTAAGGGCAGAACAAGTGGAATGATTAGGTTTGTAAGCATGTTGAAAACTTGTGTTCAATCCATTACAGTCAAAGTAATCCTGTATTTCTGAGTGGACTATTCTCTCCATCAGTTTACTGAGAACTGGGAGAATAGCGATAGGTCTACTGTTCTTCCCAGTGAGTGCTAGTCTGCCATCTTTAGGTAAGGGAATAATTTTACCATCTTTCCAGACTAAAATACAACACCAAGAGCCATGTGTAACATGTCGGTAAAGAGATTACATTTTCTGCCTTATGTTCAGAAGGATGTTTGAATTCTTTAAATGGGGAAAAAGGTAGATTATAGATCAGTTTTGTCCAGTCACCTTAACCAACTGGTCCAAGTCTACACTGTGAAGGAATCCTTGTTTTTCAATGTGTATATAATGTAAATATCTGCATTATAATGTAAATATCTGCAGATGACGGCATCTACCCGTAGATATTAGTTGTAAGAGGACAGTATCAGTCACTATGTCTGGCTCCAGTGAGGCTGCAGACGAGGGCCTGTTATCAGCTGAGCTCTCAAGCGAGCCAAGGTCATTGTATGCAGCGGCACTGGGCTCTCACATGGTGGTGTGGTCACATCGTTTAGTGTGTCAAAGACTAGACTGCTGTTGCCATGGTAGCGTGTCCCTTAGTAACGAGAAGAGGGGGCGGGACCCCGTTGCTAGGGAAAACACGTTATGAGCCATGAGTTTTCCGGGGTAAGTTAGGTCGCTTTCACACAGGGGCTGTTTGGTCCGGACTATCGGACCAGAATTCGATAGTCCGGTTTTTCGGATTTGTGTGAATGCGCGTCGAACTCGGTCCTCGGACCAAACACACAAACTCTGGTCCGACCAAAAACATAGGTCTCGGTTCGCTTCATTGGACCAAACGCGGACCAAATATAGGAAGTGCTTATTATTATTACCACTGCGCGCGGCATTCACTGCAAAACAAGCACACTGCATCTATCTATCTCTCTATCTCTCTATCTATCTCTCTATCTATCTATCTAACTGTGCATCTTGGGTAGAAGGAAGAAAAAAACGCGGCTTATTATTAAACAAAACAAGCACACTGTACGCATATGGGCAGAAGACCATATGCAACACGGTGTACAAGTTGTTTAGCGAGAGGATGGTGGTAATGGGCTTAAATAGAACAATGTCACGTCAAAATAAAAAACTCCACCTCCGCTGATCTGGAGGGCTCGCAGTCCACACACAGACACACGCGCTCGCAGCCACACACACACACATTTCCACTCTCTATTGTCCAATAGACGAGCGCCATTTTTGACCGCGTGACATTGTTCAGAAAGTTTTGGTGCGCCTGACAAATTGCTGTGTAAATGCAGACGAACCAAATGATGAATGCAACAATGTTGCAACTTCACCACCAGAACCGCACCGAGTCCACCAAAACTATATGTGAAAGCACCTTTAGATTGAGACACGACGCACAGGCGAGCAGACGCGTTGATCAGAGACTTTGAGATGCCTCCTCCCCTCGCGGTGGGGGGGGGCAGGAATGACGTGCCACATCATCGCTAGCTTCGGCTAACAGGGAATGGTTGTTGGCTACGACAAGGCCCAGAACCATTGGACTAATAGCATAAGAGACGGTGGAGAAGAATGAATTAAGACTGTTCAAGGACATTACAGAATTGGTTACATCTGGTACGAGGCTTTGTTTATGGAATAACCTACGTTTTTCCCAAGAAAGGTACCACGTTTGCCAGTGTCGAATTCTTCTGATTACGGATTGCATTAACGGGGATGAAACAGTTGTACAGCCAGTATGAGAAGGTCGACTTCGGAGTAAGGCCATGGTTACACTGGGGAATACAGCAACGTTTTTGTTGCTGAATGATTATGTTTGCTGTCCAAGTTAAAAAGAAATGCCGGTTTGGCAGGAAAACGCGTTGTCCTACTGGCAACGCTGAAAAGGTGTTTCCGTTTTGGATACTCGCCAAAACTCGCAGACAATGGTGCCATGTAATCTGCGTGAGCCGGATACGGAGCCGTTGTTGCTCAACGCACATGCGCAGTAGAGACCTGCACGGTTATTTCCAGTGTTTACAGCAGAGCTGTCCCAAGTAGTAGGCTACCATGTGTTGTCAAGTTATTGTTATAAGGAGCCCAGTCCAAGCTACAACAGTCTGCATTCCCTTAACAATTGTTTGTATTGAGCCGTATTGTATTGTACCCATTCTGCAATCTGTTAAATAAAGTTTACATCCATTCATTCTGCTAGCATTAACGTTACCAAGCTGCTAGCCACAATGCTATACTGTTATAATGGCATATACCAAGCACGTAAGCTAACAAACTTCGCTGCTAGCCACAATGCTATACTGTTATACTGGCATATCCCAATCACGTTAGCACGTAAGCTAACAAAATCGGCGACGATCTTTTTGTGAGACTAAACTCCGCTCTTGGTGGTCAATTGTGTTGATGTTAGTCTTGTTTCATCAACAAATGAGAGGCAGAACACACAGTGAATGTATCCGTTTTGTTTATTGTACTTTTATTGCACTTTCTTTGCTGAAAAATAAATGTTACGTTGGCTAAATGGCTCACGCGAGGCATTTAAAGATGGTGGATTGTTGATTTTTAGCAGGAAGTGTATTGGCACATTCAACTTTTCTGATTGGTTGAAAATGCCCTTCATGTTTGAACTACATCGCCACCTACTGCCACCTACTGCTTTGGCATTGTACTACATGTATATACATCACTGTGCTCAGAAGGCAAAAACTATGTCTAACTTGCCTGCCATTACGTTGCGTTCTGAAAAGCGAAACGGACCCTGAAAACGAAACGAAAACTGGCCATAGTGTAACCGCAGCCGAAGAGATAAACACAATGCAGAAACTTCACGAACACAGGTGACGAGATGATACTGGCTGATTATGACCGAAATCTATCAACTGTTTAGTAGAAGTAATGGATTGGATCAGTGCTTGATATCAGTCCATACATAATGTTTAGTACTGAATCTCTATACATACTTATATACAGTATTTATTAAGATATATATATATATACAGTATATATCATTTATTTTTCCTATTCTCCTTGTCTTGTGACCCCAATGTTATTGTTATGTCTGTTGATATGTTGTTAACACTTTGATTGCCTAAGGCTAAATTCATGATATACCATAGGTTGCCAGCTCTATTTGTCTATGGATAAGTACCCCTTCTTTGCAGGGCTATAACTTTTTAAATTCTATTGCTAAATTGCCATTATTATGGCCCATTCAAAGTCCTATATGTATTGTTCATTGTGTAGCAACGTTAAACTTTTTCATTCACATATTCATAGTAAAATATGGTCTAATGTATAAGTATGTTTTCATCTCTTTCTGCAGCTTTCTCCAGAACGTGATCTATAGCCCCAAATGCATTATATTGATGATGAAATACAGTTTGATGGCAATCGGCGCGATATAAAATTTTTCAATTGGACGTACTTCTAGAAGTTTCTACGTATCATCTGATGATGACCGGATGGGCGGGGGATCGTTTATAATTCCGTGGGCAGCGTTATATCATTCATCTAGTGTGGGTCATATGTTCATCAGAGCAGTTTATATCGAACACGTTCAAAAATAACGCTGAATCTTACCGTATCTTCCTCACGCCGTTGGACGATCAGCGTGGTGTAGACCGTTTTCGATTATGGGATGTTTATCCAGATGAACCATTTTCAGGTTGTATAATACTATATACGTCCAAATAACGTTGTTTATTGAGTTAGGGCGAGCGATTGATCATCCAGTGTGTTGAGATGGAGTCCGGCTACCGATCGCGAGTGCCCGGAGCACATAGGATGAGCACTTCCTGTTTGGCGAGCCCCTCCCTCTTGGCCGATCTGCCACCAGATGGCGCTCTCGAACCGTTAAACGGTTGATGGGAGCTCACCAGTACATCTCAGGGCTCCGGAAAGAAAATATGATTTCGATCACAGATTTTTGAAATATTGATATCAAAGACGAGTTACGGCGTCTTCGGCACCTTGAGCATGGCGGGGAAGGACGCCTAAAAACGTCTTCCGGCAGCCAAAGTGTTAATATTTTATGTATTTGATTTAATTTGTCATGTCTTATTTTATTTATTTATTCCTTCAATTATTCTTTAAATTATTGTTATTGTATTATGGTATGTCTTGTTATATGTAAAAAATAAAATAAAAAACTTGATCACAAAAAGAAAAGGTTTAGTACTGAAGTGTTGGTTACCTTCTTCTTCCTGGCAACCTTCTTGGTAGCATCAGACTTCATGGCCTGAGTGGGCGGCTCCACCCTGCGTCCGAACGGCGAGGGCAGGGTCTCCTCCAGGTGCAGCTTCTTGGCCTTGGGCTTGCCCACCTTGCCCTTCACCAGCTTGGGGACTTTGCCGGCGGCCTGCTCGTCACGCTCCCGAGCCTCCAGGTTCTGTTCCAAGAGAGGAACAAAGGAGGCCAATTAACCCTTTCACTACCAAATGGTTAACCCTTTCACTGCGACAACACAGAAGGTTAACCATTTCACTGCCACACGACAAAGGGTTAACCCTTTCACAACCACACTACAGAGGGTTAACCCTTTCACAACCACACTACAGACGGTTAACCGGTTAAGTGTGGTAGTGAAAGGTTAACCTTCTGTAGTGTGGTAGTGAAGTACTAATGTTGCTATAGTGACTTGAGAACAGTGTGGATTCGTGTACACGCTCACTTTGCGTCCCTCCACAGCCATACTTTACTAACATTGATGTACATTACTAAATATATAGATTGGTATAATAATAATTATAATAATCTTTATTTGTATAGCACCTTTCTAATACAAGGATACAAAAGGAGAAATAATGGTAATAGAAATAAATAATAATAATAATAATAATAATAATGTAAAATACAACACAATATAAAACCGAGGAACAAGAACAATAAATATACAGAAATACAAGATAATATAAAAACAAGTAAAATTTAAGTCTGGAACTTTGCATGTTGTTGATATGTCTCTGCACTGTAATCCGAGACAAATCCCTAAACATTCCCTGTATTTGGCAAGCAGAGACAGCCAAAGTAAACCTAGCAAGTATTAGCAATAGTATTCCACACTTCTCCCAAACCCCAGCATTCCCAGACACCCTGGACCAACAGTGACCATCCAAATAATGTTCTTTCCTTCAGCATGTCAGGCAATCAAATGCAATGATGTCACTGCATCACATTACCCTTCCTTTGAGAGCTCATAATTCACTGCATCGAATGTAGGAGAATTCCTCTTAAAACCCTATTCAACCTGGATTAGTTTTACACAGGGAGTTCCTGGAACTGTAATTATTTATTACCAATAGCATCTGTAATTGTAAAAACATTACATGCGGTGGCGAGCAGAGAGTGGATCATGACGTTATACATGTACATCCAGGCTAAGGGCAGTCATTTGAGGGAAATGACAGTGATCGTTTTGTTTATCCAGTATGGTCTGCTAATACATTACAGTATTAATCCAGCAGGAATAGAGCTAGTGAAGTGAAAGCCTTACGTCCAGCTCCTCGATGAAGACGGCCAGGTCCTCCTTCCACAGGTCGTCTGAGGACTTCCTCTCCACGTCGCTCAGCTCTCCTCTCTGGACAAACGCACAGCCACTTGGTCAATGTGAACTAGGGCTAACCTCGACTAGTCGAATAATCGATCGAAAGGAGCCGTAGTCGACTGCCAGCCTCTTAAGTCTAATACAAAAGAAAATTATTATCTTTTATAAAAAAAACATTTGGGATCATTCTTTTCAAAAGCAAAGAGGCCTAGAAGCGTGTCTAACGCTAATGGCACGCATACCAGCGAGGCTAACTGCCTAAGAAAACGGGCACAGAGGCACTGAAAGAGGATTTCACCCATCTAATGAACACACTAGAGTAGACAAATATCAAGATGTATCCATCAGTGGACCAATTGCATGCTTTCGCAGGACAAGAAGCCTTCATTCGACTTAACCCATTCAGTGCCAACCACGAGTATAGTCGGGTTAACTCGCCATCACTTGAGTGCCAATCACGAGTATAGTCGGATTTTAATCGTTATTTCTTTTATTAGCGATATCCATTAATTTTTCATCTATCCAGCCTGACGTTATCATTGGGAATGGGTCTGAGCTCGCAAAGGGCAAATACCGCCGCCTATCGTCTCCCAGATGGTATTGCACATCATTGGATTGGATTGGCTGGGACTGTGCATCAAAAAAATAAGTCCGGTCCAGGTTTTACTTCTCGGGCATGCAGCTGGATACTATTGCATTGACTGGGGGGGACTGGGAGCATCGTGGATTATGTGTTTTGGACTATAACGTTGGATCAATGGACATGATCGATATTTGGAATGGCGATCAGGAATTGGATTAATCTTTTTGCATCAGATGAGGTAAGGCCTTTATGTTACGAATCTTGGGGTAATCAGATGTTCCTTTCTCCGCCATCGGAGCGTGTGTGTGTGTGTGTGTGTGTGTGTGTGTGTGTGTGAGGTTCGCGCCGACCAAAGTAGGGAGAAGCGATTTTCAGACCCCGCTTCTCTTCGTTATACTATCGATAATCTAACGTTTATTTGAAAACGATTCATAAATCAGCCGAAGAATGACAACGTGTTGTGTGTATTCCACTAAAAGGCTATTATCGTGTCTTTATCTGGAATTACTAGAAATCTTTTTTTTCTCAATCAAATCTGAATGACTAGAAATCTCCAAAACTATACTCGTATTCAAAACGGTATAAAACGGAAATGTAACGATGAAAAAGCAATCCGTTTCGTACATGTGGACTTCAAGCAAGTCATTGATAAGCGACGGGTGTATTAGACCCATAGCCATAATTTAAGATATAGTTTAAGCGTTCACAAATATCCCCGTCCTCCCATTGATTAAAGCGCTGGCCTACAAGCCCTAATTTGGTCATATCCGGCCGGCTCTGAATGTGTTAAGCACCCCCCACAGCCCAAATGGAATGAAAAAAATAATATATATATATATATAAAAAATTGCATTCGGGGGGTAGTTTTTTGGCCAATCAAAGTCGACTATACAAATCCTTAGTCGGGGACAGGCCTACTGTGAGCAGTGTCAGATGCACTTCCTCTCGGAGCCGGCAGCTTCTCTTGTTCAAAGTGGGAGTGAAAGTTGCCCCATTTCGAGATTGTGTAGATGAGAAAATAGCAATCCCTATATTGCAATCCTTATCTCTATCCCCCCCCCCCCCCATCTACATAATTTCATTTATCTGTAATTAACATGACACAAGGATTCAGTGTCCTCTGATGACATCACGGGAGGAGATATTCAAACTCATTAATTCGCAATAACTGTCAAACTAAATTAGTGTGTGAAAAACAGGGATATGTGTGAGATTATGTGCAAATTAAATTGCAGTTTTTAGGTGAAGTACCCCTCTAAATTGTACATGGTTGAGTCCCCACGGTTTTCATTCCAAACGATCGCAGGATTTTCCTTAATGCACCTTTAAAACTTTGTAAAACACAGCAAGAAGCGGCGTTGTCTCCCAGTGCTGAAGGGCTGTGACCCGTCCTCCCTTTATGACTCCAGGGTTCTAGTGAACTGGAGGAAGTGAACGGTGGAGGATCCTGTACCTTGTGGTCCCTCTGCTTGAGCAGCTCGTCCACCTTCTCCTTGGAGAGACACCACAGCGGCATGTTGAGGATGTAGTTGAAGTTGGGTCCCGACGAGGAGCCAGAGTCCACCGAGGCGTCGCTGTCGTTGCCATCTCGGTCCTCGTCGTCCAGAGCCTGAGACGGAAACAACACTGACACTCAACAACCAACATGCTATTGTTTTCATATGCAATTGTGGAGAAAAATTGCCGAAGCTAATAACTTACTCAGTCCAAAGAGACTTGGTTTATACGATTTATTAACTCAATCAAAGTACAAATAGGTCAAGAGTTATTGCTGGATGACTCCAGGAGAGACACAGGCCTAGTACCCCCCCCCCCCCCCAAAGAGCTCCTAGAATCCAGTAAAACCTAGGTCTTTATAGTGAGAGAAGGGGATTTCTATTCTAGATCAAGCCAGGTATTGGGTTGGAGGGGGGCCAGGAGGCGTCTATTCTTATCCTAACGGATTTATGCTTCCGCGTTCGCATTTGGCCACTGACGTTTCTGGTGCGATCTGATTGGCCACTGACGTTTCTGGTCATGTGACATGTGCGCCCAATCGCGTGACGCGCCCATTTACGCCTCGAACAGCAGCAAACTACCTAACGCCTACCGGTAGTTTATCACTGGTTAAGCTTAGGCGACTCGTTCGAAGTTGGTTAAGGTTAGAGTTTGGAATCAGGGCTGGCGTTCTATCGCCCTGCTCTAAGACAAACTCTAACCTTAACCAACTTCGAAAGAGTGCATAAGCTTAACCGGCGAAAGAACTTGCCGTCACACGATTGGCGCGACCAGAAACGTCAGTGGCCAATCAGAGCGCAAAACGCGAACGCGGAAGCATAAATCCGTTAGGATAAGAATAGACACGGCCAGGAGGGGTGAGTTAGAAAGGGGGGGGGGTATCAGGTGAGAGACAAAAAGTGGATAAATGGGGGAGGGTAGACAGATTGGAGAGGTGTGGGGGTTGGAACATGACTGGGAGATTGTTTGAGGGGGGAGGGGATCATTATTCCACACTATACAGCCACTGAATCATTTCCAAAACAAACCCCCTACGAAAATCTGCAAGTGCTTACGGGGCCTTGGACATGATCACTTGTCCATAAACTGTACCTTTTCCTGAGCCTTGGTCCAGGCCATCACAGGGTCCGACTCGAAGCCTTTCTGGACCAGCATTCGGATCAGTTCCCGCTTGGACTTGTTCTCTGTTAGGAATCGGAGGGTGATAAATAGATAATACAGGTGCGTCGTGCAAAAGGAGAGGCGCACCGATACATGTACCAATATTCAACTGATCCTTTCATCATCACTGTACAGCATTTGTGCTGCTACTCAACTGTTGGCATCGGTGACATTAATCCATGTAGAGCACAAGCATGTTGAGCCTGGTGTCAGACAGACACCCAATACTACCATCAGTGCTACTGTGATGCAAGGTAAGATAAGATATTGCTTTATTGATCCCCTTGGGGAGATTCAGGCATCATAGCAGCATGGGGGAGGGAAGGTACAGGTAGTGGAAGACATGGTACAGGTCATAGAATTATCGTACAGTGGAGAAGTAAAAATAAAAATAGAATAAAAAGACAGTGTAAACAATATAACCATGTAATTAACTCTGGACATGTGCATATGGGCAACAAGGTGCAAGATGAAGGTATGTATGCCCTCTCGGTTATATTTGCCCTACAATAAATATAATTACAATATATAATCTAATAAACCAATAATCTAAATCGAATCTAATGCAGGTATCCCTGCAGCACGGCCACAAGGTTTGTGTAAAAAAAAAAAGAAGAAGCTGAGTTGTATACGTGCTCACCGATTGTGATCTTTCCTTCGATCTTCTCCAGCACAAAGCGCGCCTGGTTGGACAGTTTGGAGGCCTCTGCTCCCAGGTTGCCCATCAGCCAGTCCTTCCTCAGCTTGTAGTAGTTCAACCGCAGCTCGAAAAACTCCTTCAGGATGTCCGTGACCGAGTCGTAGCGCTTCAGGCAGCCCATGTGGTCGAACAACACCTGGGGGGGGGGGGGGGGGGGGGGGGGGGGGGGGGGGGGAGTGTTGACACGTTAACATTCATATTCAGATCGTGTTTATTCTTTACTCATTAGCCTATAGACATACATAAATAAGAATAAAACTAAAACAACATAGTATAACAAAGTAGCAAAAATAGATGAAAGAATTTCTCATGAAGGATTTTATTGATTTTTTTTTATGATTTAATCAATAAATGAATTGCATTTTCCACCTGCAATCATGCAGATGGACCTCTTTCAATGCAGTGTTCTCACCAGATATGCGCTTATCATCGACTAATCAACTTAAACGCCTAGTATTGGCTGAACAAGACCACAACAGCCAGTTAGTCATATCTGATCAACAAGACCACAACAGCCAGTTAGTCATATCTGATCAACAAGACCACAACAGCCAGTTGAAATTCAGCTATAGCACTGTTGGATATGTTTAGCTAATTAAAAGTGATAAAAGATTGGCTGGTGTCAGCCAGTTAGTCATCTCTAACCAACAAGACCAAAACAGCCAGTTGATCATCTATAATCAACAAGACCAAAACAGCCAGTTAGGCCTTGTCCAGACTAAAACGATCCGTTTCGTTTTCGTTTCGTTTTAAGGTTTCCGTGAAAACGTCTCAAGATAAGAGCATGCCACAAATTTACAAAATAAATGTCTTTCCGGTTTCTTTTCTTTTCTTTTGAAAACCCCCGACTGGAAGTGTTATAGTGTCTGTTGCTAGCAGCTTAACTTGTGTCAGCCGGTTCTGTGCTTTTCGAGCTAACGTAACGTCATTAGTTTCCAAAGGAGAGGAGAGAAAGACCGCGGCTCACATGCAGCTCAAACTACCCGTTGGAATAAATTAATTGATTGATGTTTAACTTGTCCCCGTGTGTGTCCAGTCATTTCGACTAGCAAACATTGTATTTAATGTAGGGTTGGGCGATATGACGATATTATATAAATATCGGGTACAGTTCATTAACTATACACTTTTTTAACGTATCGTGGATATCGTGATGTTTTGCCCAAGAGGATTGTGTCGCGTCAATCTGGTCCACACGTTCAAACTTTTGAACAACGCCAGCCCCACACACACACTACTGCATCAAAGTTACTACTTATGATTAACAAATGCATTCGTTTTGTGGCATTAACGTTATATAGTTACACGTTCAATAACATCAGCGTATTTACCCGAACATAGCAACGTCCGAGGACGACATAGATAGCAAGCATTACTCGTTCATATCTCAGCCCGTGCTGAGTAGTGCCCATTCTGCGGTCTGTTAATAAAGTTTTCAATCAGACAGATGTATGGAAAGGCTTTTATTATAACATTCGTTGCAGTAAAATCATTATGCCTCGTTTAGTCATGCTGCGGTGCGCTGGTAATCTAACTCATCGGCCGCAGGGAGCTACCGTTGTTGTTCAGCTCTCGTCAAAATCAATGGAGGACTATCTGGAAAGTAAAAAACGAATAGCGCTTGCCGATTGGTGCTAAGAACAGCAGGGCGGGTGCAAGCGGTGTGACGTAATTGGCAGACTCGACTGTCAATCAAAATTATTCTGTTGCCGGCTGAATGATTGAATGAATGAAAACGATAGGTTATGTAGATAACCTAGTTATATTAGTATTGGCTGAGCGTCCCGCTCTGAGCCTTATGAGATACCCCTTATCTCCTATGATACCTACTGTATCTCCCACGAACAACTACATGCACCCCACCTGTATGGGGCCCCGCCCCCATGGTGGCACCGCCCATATAACCGTGACTCTGGTCACCAAAACACCCTTCCTCGCCAAATCCCGTCCCAGGAAAAGATCCCTCAAGAGGGAACTCAGGGCCGCGCAGAGCGGGACGCTCAGCCAATACTAATATAATTATCGTTATATATCGTATTTGCTTTCGCGTCCCGCTCTGAGCCTTATGAGATATGGGGAAGAGCGGACGCGAGACCCGACAAATGTACCCCCTGAGGACCCGTAAGCCCACATCAAGGGGTGCGGGGAGCCCTGTCACCCCATCCTTCCTAATGAAGGGGGGGCGCAGTCAACTCCACCTGAATGCGAACAAGAGGGAACTAGAACCCCTTGAACACACCGTACAGGCGGAACCACGTGTGACTCAACACACTGTGGCCCATACCCATACACTCCTGCTACCCGACCAAAGGACAGGAAGCAGGAAAGGCCACAGACCCCAGAACCGCCTGGGAGACAGAACCCCCGGTCATGTCCATGAGGTAAAACCTTACAAAGGGGCCCGGGGAGGACCATGAAGCCGCAGCACAGATGTCCTCCACCGAGGCCCCACCCAGGAGAGCGGCAGAGGCAGCCACCCCACGAGTGGAGTGCGCCCTGATGCCCCCAGGCGGATCCTGCCCAGCCAACGTGTAGCAGAGGGTAATACCCTTGCACAACCAATGGGACAGGCGCTGCTTCAACAGTGCCTTACCAACACGAGCCCCACCGTAACAGACAAAAAGCTGGTCGGTAACCCTGAAGTCCTGAGTACGGCTGAGGTAAATCCCCAAAGCACGGACTGGACATGACAGGTGAAGGCCCGCATCTAACTCACTAGTGTGAGGAGGAGGACGAAAAGCCCGAACCACAATATCCCGGGAGCGGAAGGAACTCCGGATATTCTTAGGCACGAAAGCAGGATTAGGTCGCAGAGTGGCACCGCAATCGGTCCGAAAAGACAGGCACTCTGGACGTACCGAGAGAGCACAGAGCTCACCCACGCGTTTAGCGGAAGTGACAGCCAGTAGGAACGCGGTCTTGAAGGACAGCTGTCCCAAAGGCGCCTGCTGGGGCCAAGGACAACCGACCGAGGACCAACTGAAACCGCGACAGTGGAGGGAGCATGCGCACACCGGATGGTATCAACCACCGAGGGATCCATCCTCTCCAGACTCACCCTCCCACCAGCCACACCACCAGGTGTTGACCCAACACCGGAGGCTGGAAAAACACTCCGTTGTGCTGTGAGAGGGCCGTCGCTGACCACGGAATGACCCAAGGAGGAGCGACCAGAAGCTGAATTAAGACCGGGAACCACACTGACGTGCCCCGGTCCGGCGCAACCAGGATCACCGTCCTGCGCTCCCTCCGTATCCGCTCCAACAGCTGACTCAACAGCTGTACCGGAGGGAAGGCGTACAGAAGACCGGGCGGCCACGGAAAGGTCGAGAAGGCATCCACCCCCAAGGGGGGATGATCTGCCCGACTGAGCGAGAACCACAAGGGGCACTTGTGAGAACGTCGGCACGCAAACAGATCCACCGAGGCCTCCCCGAACCGATCCCAGATCTGTCTGACTATGTCGGGGCGGAGTTCCCACTCGTCGCAACGAAGACCGCCCGAGACATTATATCCGCCCCCACGTTCTCCGTACCAGGAACGTGGAGCGCCCTCAGACTGAGCAGCCTGCGGGATGCCCATAGCAACAATTTG
The DNA here is from genome assembly GCF_963971535.1 of Notolepis coatsorum. Classification (NCBI taxonomy): domain Eukaryota; kingdom Metazoa; phylum Chordata; class Actinopteri; order Aulopiformes; family Paralepididae; genus Notolepis; species Notolepis coatsorum. The sequence continues at coordinate 61,090,987 of NC_140168.1, read as the reverse complement.
CGCGCCGCCCGGAGCAGGCGGCCGGAACGAGTCCCACCCTGCCTGTTGATATACGCCGCCGCCGTCACATTGTCCGTCCTGACCAAAACGTGCCTGCCTACCACCAGGTGGTGGAGCCGTTTGAGGACCAGAAAAACCGCCTTCAACTCCAACACATTGATATGCAGGGTAGCCGGGCCAGCATGACCTGTCCAGCTGCCCCCCACTGCATGGGTCCGACACATCCCTCCCCAACCTGCGAGAGAGGCGTCGGTGAAGACCGTGACGTGTGAGCCCCTGCTGCCCATGGGGACCCCAATGGTGAGGATACCCAGCCTCTTCCAATGGGCGAGATCTCCCCATATCGAAAAAGGAACCGTCAACCATTTCCCTTTGCCCCTCACCGGATCTATTCTCAAAGAGAGAAACCACCTCTGTATCCTCCTCATAAAGAGGAGGCCAAGAGGAACCACCGCGTGAGCAGCTGACATAAGGCCCAGCAGACGCATCACCTGCAGCGCCGTAACCGTCCCTCCCAGACGGAGACCCTCGAGCGCGCGACGGAGATCCTCCCGACGCCGCTCCGAGAGGGTCGCAAGCATGGGTCTCGACCTCAATGTCAAGCCCAAGTACTCCACCTGTTGACTGGTAAGAGGTGTACTCTTCTTCCAATTCACAGCAAAACCCAGGCTGGTGAGGAATTCCACCACTAGCCGAGTATGAGACCTGGCAACCTCCTCTGAACGGCTGAGGATTAAAATGTCGTCGAGATAGAATAGGACTCGTATCCCCCGACGACGTAAAGGCCCCAGAGCAGCCGCCACGCACTTGGTGAATGTGCGGGGAGCCAGAGAATAACCGAACGGCATTCTGTGGTACTCGTAGGCTACGCCCTGAAACAGGAACCGTAGGAACTTCCTGTGAGGAGGGAAAATAGGAATGTGAAAATACGCATCCTTCAGGTCTATGGAGGTGAACCAGTCCCCCCTCCTGACAGCAAGCAGAAGGAGTCGGACGGTCAACATCCTGAACGATCTCGCTACAATCAACCGATTGAACGCGGACAGATCCAGTATAGGTCTGACCCCCCCTGTTTTCTTGGGCACCAAATGACGACGGGTTGGTTTACCAAACCCGAAATCACCCAAAATGGCCGATCCCTCGGCCGCCAAGGCTGTCGGCCTCGCGATACCCTGTTGACTCTCCAACCAGGGCACCACTGGCGGGGGAAACATGGCCGCCTGTTGAGGATCTCGCCACAGTCGTTGACGAGACCGTGCTCCCACCTCTGGCTGCACAGCGTGAGGCGGTGTAGGACCCAGATCAATAACCGCCTGCGCCTCCACAGAACGCCCAAAAAGACTATCTGTGGAAAAAGGAGTCGTGAGGAGAGAAAACCTATCCTCTTCCCCAAGAGGAGACTGCTCCAACCAAGCATGCCTAACAACCAAAGTCGATAGCATCCGAATCCTCCCCGCAGTTATAGCTTGCGACTGAGTCAAGATCTCTATAACACCACAAACATGAATCACGTTTACAATGTCGGTCGGACCCAAAGACCTACAACCCGACGCCATCTTGGATAGGAAAGTAGCCAGCTGAGCCATAACACTGGCCGCCGCTAAATGCCATCCTGCAGCAGTATACCACTCATTCGTCCATACTGCCACCCTCCGAGTCGTTCATCCCCGCCTGGGCACAGAAAAAAAGCTACCTGGCTGCTTAGCCAAGGTACCCCCGGCCTGCACCCCGTTGTCAGCCCCTTCACCCGTAAAAAAGGTAAATAGAGCTCAGCGAACCCCCCCACATCCACCACCGACTGACCTTCATTAATGAAGCTGGCAAGAGGAGGGAAAAGCGGAATCCCGCGGCGGGGATTATTAGACATTCCAGCGTCAACATCAGTGTCAGCAGAAAAAGCAGTAGTAGCATTAGCGTTAACAGCATGTTCCAGGATCGCCAGGACATCGCCCACTACAGTGGAACGATCGCCAAGCCGCCCCGGCCCTGGTGCCGAAACATACTCCACAGCACGACCAACACCGACATCGATGCCTACTGACACAGACCTCACCTTTGTACAAGCCGACCCGTTAGTCAAACCTTGTACGCTGCCCCTTGGTCCGTCGCCGCCAGCCGAGGAACCACCAGCATAGGTCTCATGCGTCGTCGAAACAAGCTCCGGAGAATCCAGGGAAAAACAATCCTCCGGTAAGCCCTCAACATTACGAACCTTCCTTAATCTTTTCATCCTGCTAGTTATCGTATGGTGCACGCAGCCATTACGCTGGGACGAAAATAGAGGAAGGGTGTTTTGGTGACCAGAGTCACGGTTATATGGGCGGTGCCACCATGGGGGCGGGGCCCCATACAGGTGGGGTGCATGTAGTTGTTCGTGGGAGATACAGTAGGTATCATAGGAGATAAGGGGTATCTCATAAGGCTCAGAGCGGGACGCGAAAGCAAATACGATATATAACTTTATTAACAGATTGCAGAATGGGTACAATACAGTACAGCTCAATACAACAACAGTGGACTGGAGGATGAAGACCAGAAAAAGACTTTCGGCTTTTTTACACAAGGGTCCTCCATTTTCAATTCATCAAAACATTTAGAGACATACAAGTTTCATAGAAACATAGTAGTTTCATAAAAATGCTAAAATGCTATTGATTGATTGATTGATTTAAAACTTTATTAACATATTGCAGAATGGGTACAATACAGCTCAATACATACAATATTGTTAAGGGGATGCAGACCAGAGAAAGACTTTCGTCTTGTTTACATCAGGGTCCCCCATTTTCAATTCATCATATTTCATATCTAAATCATATAATATCTCATTGCTAAATATATGCAATATATAATCTAATAATCCAATAATCTAAATCTAATATAAAAATGCTAAATGCATGGGTATTTTATTTTGTCTTTAATGTTAGCTTGCAAACTCAAATACTGTCTTGGTAAGCCTCATAATGAATTGTTTGGGGGAAAAAAGAAAAACATCGTGATGTGTATCGTGTATCGCCGAAAGGTCCGAAAATATCGTGATATCATATTTAGGTCATATCGCCCAGCCCTAATTTAACGTTACCTCAGGATACCACTGTCTATTGTATTTAGTTGGTTAGCTATTTAGCTAATGTGGATAGCATTTTGAATAGCATCAATGCTAGCTGGCTGGCTATAGCTTTATTTACTAAATTATGGAGGCTTTTAATCGTCAAGGTAAGAGAGGATTTGTCATGATCAACTGAAGGCGTATGCTATGGAACAATATGTGCTTGGGTTGTCAGAAAAAGGCCAGATATGTGACGCTAATCTCTAGTTAGTATCGTGTATTGCATCACAGTAGCCTCCCGATCAAGGTCAATAGCATGTGTGTGCGCCTCGGTCGGGAGTGTGTGTACTGTAAGCACAGCAGAGCCCCGCTCCGCTTCAGACAGATAGAGAGAGCACAGCATAATAAAGCTGGAAAAGCCCGATCAAGCTCAATAGCTTCTGTAACACGAATGCAACTACTCTGTACATGCCATTGTTGTTGTGTTGTTTTCACACGCGGGGTAAGGGAGAGGTGGGCTATCGTGTCATCGGTTCAGGAGAAGACGCGTAAAGATGGTGTTCGCTTGTAAAGATGGTGACGCAATGGGGGGTGTGGGGGGGCGCAATGGGGGTGTCTTCAGAATTGCGCACTCTGAAAGCTGGTATCAGAAAGTAGCGTCTTCAGGCTGCCAGAACGCAGTTCCGTGTGGCTGAAAGGTGCAAACGATCAAATACTTTGCCTGATACGACCGAAATCGTTTTAGTTTTGACATGGCCTAAAGGGATATTTCACTGTATACTCTGGCAAATTACCTACAAATATAATTATAGTCTTGACAACCATCTGTATCTACCTAGCCAGCTATAGCACTGTTGAATATGATTAGCTAATTCAGCTATAGCACTGTTGAATATGTTTTGCTAATTAATATTAAAAGTGATAAAAGATTGGCTGGTGTCCTAGTTATTTATCAAGCAAGTCTAGCCAGTTGCTGAGCTGAATGAGTAGGAGCAAAACTACAAAACTAACCATGATCTTATCTATAGTGATGAATGAAGCAGCTAACATTAAACAAGCTTGCTAGCTGCCACGTGACATCCAAAAAGAAATAGCATTCAATATCAGTTCATATTTGTTACCCAGTATTTCAGTTAGCTTTCATCTGAATGCCATGCTGATGATTCCTTGCATTGTATGTTTTTATTTTTTAATTACTTTATTTAAAATATATTCTTTTTAATGTCCAAATGTCATCAGGGAATCAATATTAAACTGCTACCAGTATCGGTGCATCCATAAAACATATCAACCACTAGGGCAGCTAAATGTCCATGTGTTTAGTTACTCTTAAGGGACACTAGGAAGCAGATTGTGGGTTTTACGGGACACTAGGAAGCAGATTGTGGGTTTTACGGGACACTAGGAAGCAGATTGTGGGTTTTAAGGGACACTAGGAAGCAGATTGTGGGTTTTAAGGGGCACTAGGAAGCATATTGTGGGTTTTAAGGGACACTAGGGAGCAGATTGTGGGTTTTAAGGGACACTAGAAAGCAGATTGTGGGTTTTAAGGGACACTAGGAAGCAGATTGTGTGTTTTCTACCAACCATGGAGTTGCAGGTGAGGCTGGACTGCAGCTTGAAGACCTTGTGCAGGCCGGCGGCCTCGGCCTGGGCCAGCTTGTCCTCCGTCATGCGCACCACAAACTTGACGGTGGAGTCGGTGTGGTACTCCCTGTAGTCGTTGATCAGAGCAGGCGTCTTCTCTGTGCCCTGCAGCATGGGCTCCAGCACCGACTCCTTATACGACTGGAAGAAGGAGGGTTTTTTGCTGATCAAAATTCCATTACTTTTCCATGACAAGACGGAATTTACAATTTCCAACTACCTATATATGTCCATGTCTATCTTATCTGGTACATTTTAGTGTTGAATAATAGATTTGAATGTTTCAGTTTTATTTTCATCAGCTATAGCAATTGCTTGAGACTTAAGGATGTCTTAATTCCTTCAAAGGATAACTAGATGTACCAGGAGCCACGCTTAACAAATGTCCATGCCGTTTCCAAAACCTTCTGGACATTTTCCATAATTTCTCTGGGAATGGAAAACACAAATTTACTAAAACATATGTTTTAAATTAGGAATAGAAAACATGTCCAAAGGGTCCAGAGTTTGTGCATGTCTGCACTACAATACTACACTTCTACACTACAATACTCCACTACACTACTGCACTACACGACTACACTACTGCTGAGCTCAAATGTCCTTGTTTGAGTCAAATTCAGACAAAGTTAAATTGAGGTGAAATGTCACATAACATGCCGTCTGAACACAGGGTGAAGATGTGTGGTGAATATGCCGTCTGAACACAGGGTAAAGGTGTGTGGTGAATATGCTGTCTGAACACAGGGTAAAGATGTGTGGTCAATATGCTGTCTGAACACAGGGTAAAGATGTGTGGTCAATATGCTGTCTGAACACAGGGTAAAGATGTGTGCTCAATATGCTGTCTGAACACAGGGTAAAGATGTGTGGTCAATATGCTGTCTGAACACAGGGTAAAGATGTGTGGTCAATATGCTGTCTGAACACAGGGTAAAGATGTGTGGTCAATATGCTGTCTGAACACAGGGTAAATATGTGTGGTCAATATGCTCTTTGGTGCCATGTGCCTGGTTACCTGTGTCCATGTACGGACGGGCAGCTCTGTGATCTCAATGGTGTTCTTGTCCATGACCGACACCTCCCCACTGACCAGGTACTGGTTCTGACCCACCTCGTGGATCACCCCTTTGAAGTTCTTGTAGCTGGGGAGCTGATTGGGGAAAGATGGAAAAGAGAGAGAAATCCAGACATTGATATATGTTTCAACAAACATGGGCTAAATGGGCTATGCATGGTGTGGGCTATGCATGGTGTGGGCTATGCATGGTGTGGGCTATGCATGGCAAATTGTGGTAACTCACTGGGACAGCTACTTTTAAAATGTATTCCATTACAGATACCTTGTTTAGCATAGTTCCATGGGTCTGACCCATCAGGCTAGATGAAAAGTAACCAGTTTACAGCACTGTTGTTCTGGACTGCAGGGATGCACCGATCCGACTTTTTCAGTACCGAGTACTAGAACTGGGCAATTAATCGAAAAGAAATCGCGATCTCGATTCATAGACCTATGCAATCTCATTTCTAAATTATGATGATTTTTTTAATTAAAAAATAATAATAAAAAAAAGTATAAACTTTTTTTTATTATTATTATTTATTTATACTTTGAACTTTTTTAAATGACGATTCTGACTTGAGTTATTTTGTATGTTACAAGAGACTTTTAAGTTTAAGTCAAGCACTTTGATATATGTTAGGTTTAAGTTTAAGTCAAGCACTTTGATATATGTTATGTTGTCTGTTTAACACATTCAGCGCCAGAGGTCGCTGTGGGCCGAATGGCCGTGTGTGCCAGCGCTTTAATGAATGGGGATACATGCCGGTGTTTGCAGTGCTAAAACTATATTAAATATTATAGGTATGGATCTAATAATATAGTCGATTGTCATTGAGTTTCTTCTGGTCAAGATGCAAAAAACTGATAATTTTCTCATCCATACATTCCTGTTTTATACCGTGGTGAATATGAGTATAGTTTTAGAGTAATTCTGTGTAATCCCAGGAAACGCAGCTAAGCAGCGTTTAGTGCTAGAAACCGCGCCATTCCTCGCTCCGATCAACAATCAATCTGAAATCAACGCTATATTATTGGTATTATGTTTCATCATGCATGCATGGGGGGTTCTATGCTTCGATCGTCACCAACGGCATACGTTGTGGAGTAACGTTACAATAACACTTTCAGATCACAACGAAGGCATGCTCGGATCAACGCAAGATTGATACCATATAGCACTTACCTTGACTAGGATGTACTACAAAAAGTATATTCCAATCATCTGATCGCCATTCCAAGTATTGATGTCAATTGTGTTGCCAACATAATCCACCAAAGTACATTAATCGGCGGTGCATGATTCTCCCCAATCCATGTGTTATAAACGTTACTACTGCCCGACTAGGAAATCCCGGACCGGACTTTTTAGATCGACGTACAGGCTGAGCCAGAGAGATTCCAAGGATGTGCAATACTGGCCGCAAGGCGTTAGGCGGCGGTAATGGACGTTTGCGATCTCAGACCCATTCTCAATGATAATATCAGGCTCCCTCCATGGATTATGAATGGAAATAGCGAATAAAATAAATAACGACCAAAACCCGACTTTTCTCGGGTTTGGCGCTCAAGCAATGGCGAGTTAACCCGACTTATCTCGGGTCTGGCGTCCAATGTGTTAAGAGTGCAATAAATGATTTTATTGAAAAAATAAGAATCGTGTGAGAGAATCGTGATCTCAATTCTTAGAGAAAAATCGTGATTCACAGTTTAGCAAGAATCGCCTAGCCCTACAGAGTACCGATCCAATACCCATTGTTCAATTAATAAACTGTATGCCTCACTGTGTGGAAGAGACACTTTTGTGCAAGGCAACATCAGGCATGACTTAAAAAATTACTTTCCTAACTTAGTGAAACAACATTTTACAAATTAACACATATATAACTGTACTGAATTGTTAATTATAAATTTTTTTATTATTATATAAAAAAAAATCCGATTATTATAATTTTTTTACCGATACCCGATCCAGCAATTTTAGTCATATCGGGGCCGATATCAGATAATAATATCGGATCGGTGCATCCCTAGACTGCACCTGCCATCAGTCTGCTGTTGCCCCTTTCTCATTGAACGCTGCTTTGCTGCATCTACATGTTGCAGTACAGGTGCATTCTGGGTCTCTCTCATTGAACGCTGCACCTACACGTTGCAGTACAGATGCATTCTGGGTCTTTCTCATTGAACGCTGCTTTGCTGCAACTACACGTTGCAGTACAGGTGCATTCTGGGTTTCTCTCATTGAACGCTGCTTTGCTGCACCTACACGTTGCAGTACAGATGCATTCTGGGTCTTTCTCATTGAATGCTGCTTTGCTGCAACTACACGTTGCAGTACCGGTGCATTCTGGGTCTTTCTCATTGAACGCTGCTTTGCTGCACCTACACGTTGCAGTACAGGTGCATTCGGGGTCTTTCTCATTGAACACTGCACCTACACGTTGCAGTACAGGTGCATTCTGGGTCTTTCTCATTGAACGCTGCTTTGCTGCAACTACACGTTGCAGTACAGGTGCATTCTGGGTCTTTCTCATTGAACGCTGCTTTGCTGCACCTACAAGTTGCAGTACAGGTGCATTCTGGGTCTTTCTCACCCACCCCTCCTACCCAACCCCCCCCCCCCCCCCCCCCCCCCCCTAATGTATATACTCTTTTCTTTCTGGACTCTTTTTGTATCACAAACAGTACTGTAATTGCAAATCTGGTATGTCAGAAATGTATAGATGTAGCAGTACTGTCTATCTGTATGTCATGTATGTCATATATGTTACGATGAATTGAAAATGGGGGACCCTGATGTAAACAAGACGAAAGTCTTTCTCTGGTCTGCATCCCCTTAACAATTGTATGTATTGAGCTGTACTGTACTGTACCCATTCTGCAATCTGTTAATAAAGTTTTCATTCATTCATTCATTCAACGCTGCTTTGCTGCACCTACACGTTGCAGTACAGGTGCATTCTGGGGGCTAGATCCACAAAGAATGGATTGCACGGTGCTAGTTGCACCCTACTTACAATTAATTATGAATTGAAAATGGGGGACCCTGGTGTAAACAAGATGAAAGTCTTTCTCTGGTCTGCATCCCCTTAACAATTGTGTGTATTGAGCCTTACTGTATTCTACCCATTCTGCAATCAGTTAATACAAATTTCAATCAATCAAATTGAAACTTTTATTAACAGATTGTAGAATGGGTAGAATGCAGGATGCATTGAGCAAGTTGTCCAAAAAGCTCCCTGCCTGCCGTGTGTTTACCATGGGCAGCGGCTCCTGGTGGTTGAGCATGCGGTTGATATTGTTGACGATCTCTCTGGGGTCGTAGTTGGGGATCTTGCAGGCCCAGCCTGTGCCGATGCCCTCTGCGCCGTTCACCAGCACCATGGGGATGATGGGAATGTACCACTCTGGCTCCACCTTCTGGTTGTCGTCCCACAGGAACTTCAGCAGGTTGGAGTCCACTGCTGGGAACAGCAGCTTGGCCAGGGGACTGAGGGGGGAGAGAGGCGGATATGAGAGAGGTACAGATACACCTGCGACAATGCCGATAACAATGCTATATCTTTTGTCGGATACCAATTACACCTGATCCATTTATTTGACTGAATACAGACTTAAGGGTGCTTTCACACTAGGCATCCGGGGGCCGTTTCCGAGCACGATTGCCGCAAAAGTAGTGTAGTGAGAACACTGCGTTCCGTCCCCGGGGTTGGATAACCGCTCCGTGTCCGGGACCACTTGAAAAGGTCGTCTGGCGAACGAATCAGCGTCCCCCGGGCACGGAACGATTGCAAATGTGAGCACAACTGTACCAAAACATGGAAGATAAGAGGCTTGTTGTAACAAGTGCTTCTGTCTGAGTTTAAGGAGGAGGGTGCTAACCTGCTTGCCCAGAATAGAGTTGTATTCATACTTCAATTTAAAAAATATTATTTAGGTCCATTTGGGATTGTGAGAGTCTGTAAACCTGCTCCAACGGGGGAAGCTGCGTTTCAATTTCAGCCAAGCGCTTACGTCTTTCTCTCTTTTCAGATATAAGGTATAATGTGCCCTCTCAATACCACCTTAAGGCGCTGTGTCCACAGAAAGATATAATGTGCCCTCTCAATACCACCTTAAGGCGCTGTGTCCACAGAAAGCGTTTTTTTCAAGGCGGAGCGCTTTGGATATAAAAAATATGAATGCCCAGAGCGCTTCCAAAGCGCAGGGAGTGCTTATTGTTGAGTCATCTGCGTTAGGTCGTATATTACTGGGTTGTCAGAGACGCCGCACGAATCAGCCTCTCCTCTGCCATGATCATCATGATCATCTGCCATGATGATGTCAGAGACATCACCGGTATCATTCGTTTCCATAAACTCAATGAGATGAGATCTCATTGTTTTTGTCTACTGTGGCAATTCTAGGTGTAGGGGTGGCAGAATAAAACGACAGACAGACGAGTTGTGTTTCCCAAAATAATACTTTCTCTTTATTTTCTAATCAAACAAACATTTCACGGTTCTCCTCACTCTCTCTCTGACTTCCACTTAGACCGTCTTCCGGGCGGCTTTTCCGCTTACCGGTCCATCTCCTCGCCCTTGATATGAGAGAGTGAGAGGGTGTCTTTGGGCCCTATTTTGTTCACCCTCCTCAACACGCACATCGCGTCGTGATTCGCTAGTCTTGATGGCCTTCTAGCGGCAGGTGCGTCTGGAAGCGGACGCCCAAATATGGGCAGCGCCTAGCCATTGGGCCGTTACGTAGCGTCCTTCAATCACCCAGCCCAGTGGTGGCTTGGGGTTGCCACACTACCTAAATGTTTACTGGTTACTGTGAGCGATTTGTAGTGCCAAATTTCCCTGGGGATGAATAAAGTATTTCTATTCTATCTCATTTGTCCCGAAAAGGTTTCTCCCAGAGCAACACCCTCAGACCATTAGCTTGGGGTCAATGGACAGACATGATATAATCCAACAATACAATGTAATCAATGTCCTTCATTAGGGAGATCTAGCATCCTTCTATGTGTTAAAGCAACACGTCAACATTATGAGAGATATGCTTACAGTCTTCTCCAGAGTCAGACAAGAAGATAGATACCAATTACTTCTCTGTGCATTCAGTAGCTATCCGGTTTCAAGCTAGCCTAATTTAGCACAAATTAATGGAAGCGGATAGAGACCAGCTGGCCTAAAACACACCTCCCAGAAATGTTAACTAGGCTAGTGGTCCATATTCACTTCCATTCATTTGTGCTAAGCTAGGCTAGCTTGCAACCGGATAGTCTTCTACTGAACGCACAAAGAGGAAATTGGTATCACGGTAAGCACATCCTCCATAATGTTGACATGTAGAAATGTACCGTAATTCCTCTAATAGTAACCGGTATTCAATTAAAAACCGGGTCTCTATTAATGACCGGGTGCGCTGTTGAGCTAAGCAATTATAAGCCGGCCTCCTAATACAAGCCGGGTATATTTTGTTATTGTTGTTATATGCTGGCCTGGCTGTGCAGTAAATACCATATAATGGTATGGTGTTAATGTTTACCAAGAGAGTAAGCCTACCTCAGAATTGTATAAAATTAAGTTATTATTATTATACCAGTATTGTGATTGCACTATTTTACTTTATTTTACTTTTTTTGACCACCTGTAATTGCACTGTTTACTACCGTATTTCATACAGTACTTTGTTTCAATAAATGAACCCAGTACATTTGACTGGGTTCAAACTGACACAAAATGTTGATTTATTCATTATGATCTGTTTGAAAATTAGAAATATAGGCCTCTCTCTTATACATGCCTCCTCCTAATACAAGCCTGGTATCCGCTACAGTTGAAACAAATACAAGCCGGGGTTACTATTAGAGGAATTACGGTATTTGCTTTGATGTTTTATGTAGTTATTGGTATTGGATGTTATTATTGGGGTAACTCTGGTATTGGCCTGATATCCAGTACTCCAGTTCCATCAGCCCATCATTAGTATCACTAGCTCCACAATTGTAAGTGGCTTCAGATGATGGCATCAGCTAAATTATTCAAAGTAAATGTATCAATTCATCCATAAAGGATATCAAAAGACATCATTGATACTATATTAAGCCTTGCCACAAAGTTGGGGGCAAACAATTGAGACAAAGCTGCTCTTCCGTTACCAGTGTCTAACTATGTCAAGCATGTCGTCCAACAGAGAGAGAAGAGGTGGTAAACCTGAGCATGGTGAAGATGTAAGGGGGGCTGGCAGCGTCTTTACCTGAGCATGAAGATGTAAGGGGGGCTGGCAGCGTCTTTACCTGAGCATGAAGATGTAAGGGGGGCTGGCAGCGTCTTTACCTGAGCATGGTGAATATGTAACGGGGGCTGGCAGCGTCTTTACCTGAGCATGAAGATGTAAGGGGGGCTGGCAGCGTCTTTACCTGAGCATGGTGAAGATGTAACGGGGGCTGGCAGCGTCTTTACCTGAGCATGGTGAAGATGTAAGGGGGGCTGGCAGCGTCTTTACCTGAGCATGAAGATGTAACGGGGGCTGGCAGCGTCTTTACCTGAGCATGGTGAAGATGTAACGGGGGCTGGCAGCGTCCTTGCCCCCGTTGATGCGGGTACCGAACTGACCCAGGGGCTGCAGGATGTTGGCGTTGTTGCTGCCCACAAAGTTCTGCGCCAAGTTCACGATGGTCATCATCAGAGCTTGCTGATTGGACAAAAAGAAAAACATATTCATGTTGTACATATTCTGTCAACTTTCATTCAGCATTGCAATCAGTACTGCATCAGTATCATGTTGCTATGATGTTGCTGTTGCCATATGACTGTCTGGAAGTTGAGATGTTTAATTTCCAAGATGTGACTGAATTGAATGCAAATACCAGACTTCAGAATAATTATCTGGGAAGATTTTGGTGTGATTTTATTTGTCGTTCCTGCAAATTTGGGAGCAATATCTGATTCACTGTCTTGTACTTTAACCGTTCCTGCACTGAGCAATACTGTAAGACAATAAGTGTGACACTGGCTATACATATCAATACTATAAGACACTGACAATAGATCAATAGTATAAGACACTGGCAATAGATCAATACTATAAGACACTGACAATAAATCAATACTATAACACACTGGCAATAGATCAATACAAAAGACAATGACAATAAATCAATACTATAAGACACTGACAACATATCAATACTATAAGACACTGTGACACTGGCATTACGCTCAGTGTGATGTTAATATAGATATAGATGAGGTGTGATGTGTATCTCTGTACCTCTCTGTGGTGGTAATATAGATGAGGTGTGATGTGTATCTCTGTACCTCTCTGTGGTGGTAATATAGATGAGGTGTGATGTGTATCTCTGTACCTCTCTGTGGTGGTAATATAGATGAGGTGTGATGTGTATCTCTGTACCTCTCCGTGGTGGTAATATAGATGAGGTGTGATGTGTATCTCTGTACCTCTCTGTGGTGGTAATATAGATGAGGTGTGATGTGTATCTCTGTACCTCTCCGTGGTGGTAATATAGATGAGGTGTGATGTGTATCTCTGTACCTCTCCGTGGTGGTAAGCCGACATCTCGGCCACTGAACCGGCCAACTGGGCCACCTTCACCTCCCTCTTGTCGTTCCTCTTCATGCAGGTGAACAGGACCTTCCTCTGACCCGGCTTCATGCCTAGACACACAACAACACAGGTGGCATCATCAAAAAATAAACCCCCACCAGTCGGAGCTCCCACAACAGGACTTCAAGGAGACGGCGGAAGAGCTTTGGTGAGACGACTACAAAAGTTTCCAGGCCATATATATATTTTCTTATTCAAACTTCAAAGCCAGTTGACAACAAAACAGCGGAACAAAGGCAGCAGGGCGGGGGAGGGGGGTGTCTCCAGGGAGAGGTGGCGTTCTGAACGTACCGTCGACCAAGGATGGAAGGGATCTCTCGTTGTCAGAGTTGGAGAAGAGGATGAGCTCTTTGTTGATGAAGTCGTTGTAGGAGAGGTGTTTTGTTTGGGTCCCATACAAGTATTGCTGGAGGATGAAAAGTAAATAAATAAATAAGGAGGAGACTTGAATGATCGAATCAATGCTCTAACGTGTGTGGCTTCTTGTCTGATCGGTTCTGGCAGGGGAGAAAAGGTCTGTGCTTAACATCGGGAGCAAACAAGTGTCATTTACAAAAGTGTCAATCAAACCGATCCGAGTCGACTGGTTTTTCCCAAGACATTTCCATTTCAAGGGGGGGGGGGGTACCAGCCAATCAAACAGGAATGTGATGCCGAATTAAGACTTTGTGATGCAGAGTCCAAGGTATTCCCACAGTGGGCGTGAAACCTTGCATCAAAGCAAAGACAAGAGACATCCAAACTAAACAAAGACATCAAAACAAACGTCTCCTCTTTCTTCTCCTCATCAGAGCCGTGCGTTCTCTGCCAGCACCCGGGCAGAGGCACCGCCCAGACCACCACCCACCTCAGGCAGGCCGTGCATTCTCCTCTGACGCCTGTCCTCCATGAAGTTCGTCAGCCACTCCTTCCTGTCATCCGTCTTCTTCTTACTGAAGGCCTGGAGCAAAGAAGAAAAACACACACGCTGAAGATCAAACTCAACCTCTCATTAGAACATCACCATGCTGAGCGGAGATGCTGAGGAGACGGTTGAAGAGTGGCTGTTATTAGAACACATGCTCTGAATGAGGATGTCAGGCTTTGCCACAGGTTTATTTTTTATAAATCTAATTCCATCGACATGTGTCCGTATCTCTCATGTTCAAAGGCCTTTCTGCTTAACCGAATGCCAAAGCCAAAATTAGGTATGGGAGAGTTTCCACATTACTCAAATCCGATACCAAGTGTAACATGTCAGAAAAATATTTTATTACGTCTTTGTGACACAGAGGTATGTTAAAGAAAATTATGTAATGTTGTTATGACACATAAGAGGAATGTTTGATCTCTCTAATAGAGAACAAGATGACAATTTTTTTTGGCCAAAACGGTTCAGGTCTTTATTGATCAGGGAAATCAACGGATCCATTGGAGAGTAGACTCTGCATCAGTACATCTTAGTACTCAGTATAGTACTCAGTATAGGTAGTGATATAGTGGCGTCAGTGCAACACATATCCATGTTATTTATTATTGTAACTTCTCCAGTGTGGTTATTTATTATTGTAACTTCTCCAGTCTGGTTATTTATTATTGTAACTTCTCCAGTCTGGTTATTTATTATTGTAACTTCTCCAGTGTGGTTATTTATTATTGTAACTTCTCCAGTGTGGTTATTTATCATTGTAACTTCTCCAGTCTGTTTATGTATTATTCTAACTCCCCCAGTCTGGTTATTTATCATTATAACTCCTCCAGTCCCAGAAAAAGAAAAGCACTTGAAATTCCACAACTTCTCACCCAAGAGGTGTTCCGTGACGACAGGGACCCAATGATAAAACGCTCGCTTGTATCAAACTCACCAGAGTGATGGCAGCGTCGTCCTCCGTGCCGCTGTATCTGAACGTGATCCGGTGCTTCTCCATGTCTCCAAAATACTCCTTCGCCTCTTTGCTTGTACTTGTACCCAAACCTAGAACACAAGATATTAAAAAATATATACTCATAAGAGAGCATGTACTTTCTGTTTACTATTGGGAATGGCATATCTCCATATATACCTGTATATTCATTCATTCAATCTTTAAAGATCATTGAGAGCAGGCTCTCATTTACAGTGACGTCAAGAGGAACAATGTATAATACAAAAACAATATAAAAACAGAAAAGTCAATCAGTTAAACAATTCAAATCAATCAAAACAGTTACAGACTGAGGTGAAATGGTTGGCCATTATAGATTTAAACTGACCAATGAGTTTTAAGGTGCTTTGCAAAACATTCCACATGTCGGGGGCACATAAACTAAAAGCAGATTTTCCTAATTCAGTGCAAACTCTGGGGACCTCAACTCATTGACCGCCGAGCCCCTTCCGGGAAATTAGGCCTAGTACGCCAGCGCTTTAATCAATGGGAGGACAGGGATATTTGCAAGTGCTTAAAATATATCTTAAATTATGGCTATGGGTCTAATACACCCGTCGCTTATCAATGACTTGCTTGCAGTCAACATGTACGAAACAGATAGTTTTTTCATCTGTACATTTCCGTTTTATACCGTTTTGAATACGAGTATAGTTTTGGAATTTCTAGTAATTCCAGAGACATACGCGATAATAGCCCTTTAGTGGAATACACAAAACACGTTGTCATTTTTCGGCTGATTTATGAATAGTTTTCAAATAAACGCTAGATTATCGATAGTATATGTGTCCTTATGCACGATACAAAAGCGGGATGAAATATCGCTTATCCGTGCCTTGCTCAGCACCAACGGCACACACACACACACATGTTGTGATCGCTGTGAAAAAAACATCTGATTAACCCAAGACTGGTAACATAGATTCCTTACCTCACATCTGATGTTCTGCAAAAAGATTAATCCAATTCCTGATCGCCATTCCAAATATTGATCGCGTTTATTGATCCAACGTTATATCTCCAAAACACATAATCCACGCTGCTCTGAGTGCCCCCAGTCCATCTGTTATCTGATACTGCATGCCCAAAAAGGAAAACCTGGACCGGAGTTTTTCTTTTTGATGCACATCCCCAGCCAATCCAATCCAATGATGTGCAATACCATCCGGGAGACGATAGGCGGCGGTATTTGCCCTTTTGCGAGCTCAGACCCATTCCCAACGATAACATCAGGTTGGATGGATAAAAATGAATGGATATCGCTAATAAAAGAAATAACGATTAAAACCCGACTATACTCGCGATTGGCGCTCAAGCGATGGCGAGTTAACCCGACTATCATCGTGATCGGCGTTCAATGAGTTAAGCATAAGCCAATCACCAGAGCGAGTATGATAGTGTCCAGAGTTCCAGGTCAGTATCAAGTCAAGTCAAGAGTTTTAATTGTCACGGCATACAAGTATACAATGAAATGCGGGTGGTCTTGCCCTCAACGATGTGCAATACAGTGGTACAACATATAATAGAATCCAATAAAAAACAACATTGTGCAATAAACAGGTAACAGGTAACATGGTGTGACATCTCGGTATCTGTACATAGTTATTTACAGAGCATATAGGACATGCTAGGTAGCTTTGGTAGTGCAATACACTGTTCCTGTTATTCTAATTTAAAGTGGCCTTTCCTTTTGGCCATAAGTGTGCGGCATGAGTGTGTGCCCGCTCATGTTAAAGTGTTGCAGTATTGAAGTGATGCAGGGTGAAAGATCATCAATAATGGCTTTATACAGAAACCAATGCAAGTCATGTCTCTCTGCTGTGGGTACGATATCTGTCAGCTGTGATCAATCCAAGGGCAGACTGTTATACAGAGTACAGAGGTTTTAGAGTGGAAGCAGCAGCATGTCTATAAACTATATCTCCATAATCAAAACCAGGCTCTGCTAAGCATAGGAAAATATGTTTGTTTCTGTACAAAAAGCCAACCTTCTGTTGCAGTTTACTTGCAGGGTTATCTATATGGCATTTAAATGTACACTGGACATTTGTCATTTTGACACATTGATGTCTCTCGGAAACCATTTGCAGGCAGATGTGTCAAAGCCAACATTGATTAACCTTTGCAATAGAAGAGTGGTCAACTGTGTCAAATGCTTTTGACAAATCTACAAAAAGGGAAGCACAATGTTTTCTTTTGTGCTTAATCATTTATTTACAACTAGAGTAGTGGCTGTGATAGTGCCATCGTTTGCCCTAAAAACTGATTGATGCGGGCTCAATACAGAGTGATATATATTATATGATATCAGTATATAACCCATACTAGTTATACCACTGGCCAGTACTACCATAGTATAGGTATACCTGTATCACTGTACATAATTAAACTGTACATCAGTATAGGATATATCAGTTTAGCATTTACCGTAATTCCTCTAATAGTAACCGGGTCTCAAATACAAGCCGGTCTCTATTAATGGCCGGGTGCGCTCTTGAGCTAAGCAATTATAAGCCGGCCTCCTAATACAAGCCGGGTTACTAATATACTGAGCTGCATACTGAGCTAGTTACTTGATTTCACTTTGAAAACGTTGAAATGACCAGTGACCACCTGTAATTGCACTGTTTACTATTTCATACAGTACTTGGTTTCAATAAATGAACCCAGTACATTTTACTGGGTTCAACCTGACACAAAATGTTGATTTATTCATTATGATCCGTTTGAAAATTTGAAATATAGGCCTCCCTCTTATACAGGCCTCCTCCTAATACAAGCCTGGTACCCGCTACAGTTGAAACAAATACAAGCCGGGGTTACTATTAGAGGAATTACGGTATATTACTCAGTAACTCATTATGTATACCCATTTTATCACTTGTATATTGTTAATGCAATTTACTGTTACATATGCACTCTGGTCAGATGCCAACTTCTTTTCGTTGTACTGTACTTGTGCCAAATGGCGACAATACATTTTAGTCTAATCTATTGAAGGAACAAACCTTTGTAGTACTTTATATGCCAGGTTTTGAAGTTCTCCGTGTTTTTCTTCCATTCATCGAACTCTGGAATGCTGTAGAAGGCGAACGCTTGCTTGTTCTTGTTCACCTATAATCAGGGCACAGAAATCCATAACCCTGAGTGTTGCAGCAACGGAAATCTCATCATCGATATCTATAAGCAGGTCTTAGAGAAGCCTGTATGTATGTGCTTATTAAATCTGGACCAATTTCAATACGTGCGTGCGTGTGTGCGTGTGTGTGTGTGTGTGAGACAGAAGCCCCTTTCACACTGTCCATAGTTGTAAAGCTGGGATTTGTACCCCATTATCCCGGCATGCAGTTCTGTGTGAAGGGAACGAACATAGAATGGGGGTAAAATTTGATGCAGCATTTTGCCATCTTCAGGTCTAGTAAAATTGTCAGGTTGGTTTCGTGCCGGCTTCGGTGTGTAAGGGACATCCCATAGCGGGATAGAGCACACCAACACGCACCACCAACCTGCGCACATGATATAATAATAATAATAGGTTCCACCAACCTGCACACATGATATAATAATAATAATAATAATAATAGGTTAATATGTATGTTTAATATGTTTTATGTCTAATTAAAATAACATGCAACGCGAGAAAACGCTAAAACTACCAACACGTGGGAATATTGCTTAGTTTAACTCTCAGTTGTCGCATGAATAGAACAAAGCCAAGGCTGACCACATGATGTAATAATAATAATAATAATAATAATAATAATAATAAATAATAATAATAATAATAATAATAATAATAATAATAATAATAATAATAATAATAATAATAATAATAATAATAATAATAATAATAATAATAATAATAATAATAATAATAATAATAATAATAATAATAATAATAATAATAATAATAATAATAATAGGCTACATGTTTTATGCCAAATCAAAATAATATGCAATGTGTGAAGATGCAAAAAAGCTCACGGTACATCAACTGGCTGCCCTGGACTCGTAAAAAAAGACTGAGGTTCCTCTCCTATCGGCTGCCCCGTTACCAGCAAGGTCTGCCCTACATTTTCAAAAGCCTAGAGAAAGCTTGTCTTAACTAATCATTGTGAGTTATGCATTGTCATTTTGATAGTATTTTTCTTTGCATGCCTTTGGAGACATATTTTAGAACTTGCTGCGTGCTATTCTATCCACCCTGCATCTATTCTATCCACACTGCGTGTATTCTATCCACCATGCATGAGAGCAGGGGACACAACCAGGCTGGATAAGCTGGTCAGGAAGGCCAGTAGCGTGGTTGGGGTGGAGCTGGACTCCCTAGCGAGGGTGGCGGAGAGGAGGAGCCTTGCTAAGCTCCAGGCCATCAGGGAAAACCCCTCCCACCCACTATACACAGACTTGGCTGACAGGAGGAGCATGTTCAGTGCTAGGCTCACACTACCCAAATGCAGCACTGAACGACACAGGAAGTCCTTCATTCCAACAGCCATCAGACTATACAATGCATCACTGTGCCTCACTGCATCACGGAGCACAGAGTGGCAGCTCCATAGTGGCAGGAGGCCGCGACTAGCGGCCTCCAGGCTCCAACAGGGGGCAGCAACTGCTGCCAGACATTGACCTAGGACTAATAGGAACCCAAGGAGGACAATAACACTACCTTAGGCATACTGCACCTTATGTGGATACTGTGATACTGTGAATAATGTATATTTCAGTTAGTTAGATAGTAAATTATAACACTACCTGATGCATACTGCACCTTATGTGACACTGTGAATACTGTGAATATATATTTCAGTTAGATAGTAAATTATATTGACCTATTTGTTTACACTGCTTGTGTTGTTTTTACTACCTGTACCCCCCTTCCCCCATGCTGCTATGATGCCTCTCAGTATATTTTACTGTATTTATTTACTGTATATTTTATTCCATTTTTATTCTATTTTACTCGACTCTTATCCTAGGCAACTTGATTTGATTTGTTTTATTATTCTAATTCATGACCTGTTCTGTCTAAATGTTTAAATGTTGAGCGATTTGCAGTGTCAAATTTCCCAAGGGATAATAAAAGTATTTCTATTCTATTCTATTCCATCCACCCTGAACCTATTCTATTCTATTCACCCTGCATCTATTCTATCCACCCTGCATCTATTCTATCCACACTGCATCTCCATCTATCGGACTCTGGGAACACGGCATCACAGTATTCTGTCTGAAGGCGCACACCTATACGTCTTTGCTAGTTTGAGTGTGGACAACACAAAGCTGGCAAATTGGGGGGGGGGAAAGATCATCCATATTGCGGTATAATGCCACAAGTTCTGTGTGAAAAGGGCTAGAGAGAGAGAGAGAGAAAGAGTGTGTGTGTCCAGCCTACTTTGACGATGGGTGTGATGAACTCCTCCAGGAATGTGTGTTTGAGCAGGGAGGGCCAGTTGTGGTGGAAGAAGTTAATCAGCAGACCTTTGATATGGGACCCGTCTTGATCCTATGAAAGAACAACCACCACAAAATAGCTTCAGCACTTAGGGGGAAGATTCTGGTTTATATAACCATAGACTATTTTTCTATCGTTCGGCATCTAAGACCACAATGTTGCCAACTGGACCACGAAAGAGTGAGTTGTGGTTTTCTGGCGGCCTCAGTTGGCTGCTATTCAATACCACAAGACAATGACAATAGATCAGACCAGACAAAAGACTCTCTCTCGGAGTTCAAAAAGACATTTTTTTTTTTTTTTTTGCATTTCCGTTGTCTTGTTGGACTGAGCTGCAGTAAGGAGAGCTGCAGCCAACACAAGCACCCAGAAAACTCCCTCATTAGTGGTCCACCTGACATCTTGGTCAGAATTTATTGGTATGATGACGGGCGATTGAAATAGAAGACCAAGGTTGAAAATAACTAATATTATCATTTTAACTGTCCCATAAATAATAAAGAAGTGATGCAATAGAGGCGTTGCACGGAATGTTTGTGTAGTTATCCTTCTTCCAACATGGCTGGCTGTAACCATTTTCAAAAGAAAATATGATTTCTGTGCAGTGGCAAGAGTAGGTAAAACCTTGGAAACACATTAACTTATTTACAAGACACAACAACAAAATACAACAATAAAACACCAATTCAAACATTGTTTCTTCCAACATGGAGGACAAATGGGCATTCTAAACATTCTGTGAAAGGCCTCTATTATGAAACTTCCATTGACTGTGGACGCTGGGGAGATAAGATATAACACCTGATCGGTCATGATCATGATCTTGCCATAGCGCAAGCTCCTCAGCGACTCCGGGTCCTCGTAGCTCTTCTTGTACTGAAGCCCGACGATTTTGATGATGTTGTTGATCTCCGCATTTTCCATGATCTATTGGAAGAAAGTGGAATGTTAATCCACGTAATATTATTTGTCATTGTAACCTATCAATCATGTACCGGTGGTGGCAAAGTGAACGGACAAGGTATTGCAACTGTATAATCTAACCATTAGGGATAAATGGACAGCGATGTACTGCCAGTACAGATTCTGAGTCATAAACCAATGCTGAACACCAATCTGACTGATTACATTTACTGAACAATGCTGAACACCAATCTGACTGATTACATTTACTGAACAATGCTGAACACCAATCTGACTGATTACATTTACTGAACAAAGCTGAACACCAATCTGACTGATTACATTTACTGATTATATTTACTGAACAATGCTGAACCCCAATCTGACTGATTACATTTACTGAACACCAATCACTAACATGTTCACGGTATCAGATATCAGTAGTGGGGGAGTGTCGATACTCTTTTATCCCGGCACCAGCCACATCTCCTATACCAGTATGTGTCCATCCCAGGGTTCCCACAGACATTGCTAAATGAAATTCAAGGACTTTAAAGTACTTTTCCAAGCACTATTTTTCATTTTAAAAGGGCATTTAAATGGATACAATTCACTTTTGAATGCTGTTTTTTTTTTTATTGGGAAAATAATCGCATCCAATATTTACGTCTTAAAACCAATTTCCGACAATTAGTTACACTTTAGATTAAAACAAATTATATTTCTTGATTCAGAACTATTTTATCATGGATGAACAAAACTTTCAATGCGAATAGTTGATTTTAATTTCAAGGACTTTTTAAGCACCTTGTTTAACCCTTTCACTGCCACACAACAGCAGATTAACCCTTTCACTGCCACACTACAGAAGGTTAACCCTTTACTATCACACAGTAAAGGGTTAACCTTCTGTAGTGTGGCAGTGAAAGTTTTTTTTTTTTTTTTTTACTGTTTTCAAGGAATTCCAGGCCTTCACTTTAAGCACTTCAAGGACCTTGTGCTGTCCCGTTAGGGCCATTGGACAAAAAATGAATATTTGAGAGAGATCTGACATGTTTCTTTGCTTTGATCGCTAACATGTTCACGGTATCAGCTATCAGTAGTGGGGGAGTGTCGATACTCTTTAATCCCGGCACCAGCCACATCTCCTATACCAGTATGTGTCCATCCCTATTAATTAAGGCTGAGGCGATATGCCATTTGGAAGAATCGATATATCGGGAAAAATGTTATCGATAAATATATATTTTTTTAATTATTATAATTTTTTTTTATTATCTTTTCCCCCCTCCTTTTTCCGATTTTTTCTACCATCCCACTGTTAGTCGTTATGGCAATTCCCAACCCCCTTCCTGGTTGTTGCGCACCCCCCCCTAACGTTGGTCCGGGAGGCCGGAGACTGTCACATGCTTTCCTCCGACACATGTGCAGCCAGCCGGCAGCCAGCCTGGCAGCGCAGATTCTCACCGGGAGAGTGTAACGTGTGGAAGGTCACACTACCTTTCTCCAGATCCTACCCTCGCTGTGCAGGCGCCCCGACCGAACTGTAGGGGTCGCTGTCCACAACGCCCAGGACCCACCCACGGCTTCCCTCCCCCTAACTCAGCCAAACGAGTTAGTATAGCGATCAGCCCAAGCCAAGGCAATGCTGACTCTCCGGGAGTCGAGACCACAGCCTCTTGCATTGGTGATGAGCACAATCTCTGCTACGCCACCTGACCGCCCTAATTATTATTAATTTAAAAATATATATATATATATATATATATATATATTATTATTTAAACAACAAATTTAGGTTTATTTTGGAGCAATTATTTGTCGTTGCCGCCATCTTTAGTGTTACAGATTTACCCATTCAAAACTACCAGTGATCCTTCTCATTTTGTGGTCTCTGGATGTGATGGAGGAGTGCACTGCATATTGAATGCACAGTGCAGAGTTGCAATTCAACTGCATTTACATGAAATGGGGATGTTTTAACTAAAACATGCCACAAGACCTAGTATTTTAGTATAGTATAAAGTATTTAAAGTATTTTTTTATTTACACATACAAAAAATCTATATTGATTTCACGCAGTTATCGATAATTATCGATAAGTGGTCTCAGACTTACTGTTAATTATAATTCCATTACGTACCTGCTTGTGCGTCGCCTCTCGTACGTTTAGGATCTTCCCTCTCAGGGGGAAGACCCCGTAGCGATCACGCCCGATGATCCCCAGGCCGGAGACGGCTAGAGACTTGGCAGAGTCTCCCTCCGTGAGGATCAGAGTGCACTCTGAGGAATGTTTTCCACCTGGAACAAAACACACCACACAGGTCAGCATTGGTGTCATGTAAAACTGTGTCCATGTCTCACAGTGGTTTGTTATGGTGAAATGCTGTTCTGACACCAGCGCAACCGGTTTGCTCAATGGTGAGTTATGCAACAGTATAGGAGTTGGGCACAGTGAAGGGCACCAGAGTGCAACCATTTATTTTAGATAATGCTACAAAAAAAATCATGAATTGCAAAAATCGTATATCGTGTGTAAATGGTGCATTCATATAGCGCTTTACAATTTTTGTTCCTCACATTCACACACCGACAGCGGAGGCAACCATGCAAGGTGCCAACCTACTCATCGGGAGCAATTAGGGGTTAAGTGTCTTGCTCAACGACACTTTGACATGCTGCCCGGGAAGCGAACTGGGAACCTTCTGATTACCAGACGACCACTCTACCTCCTGAGCCAGTCGCCCCGTAAGTAAGTAAGTGAGAGAGAGAGAAACAAACAGAGGCTAGAGCAACACAAGTCTCCCCATCTCTCTCTCGCGTGCCCTCGCTTTTAATGGCATTATTTATAACATATTGATTCATATTTTAATTTTGTATGTCATATGAACATCAATAAACATCCTTCTTGCCATAGACAGTAGTCCCAAAATTACAACAGAGGACTATTTAAACTAAATCAGTAGGCGATCTAGAAAAAGGCAGACTTCTCCCCATAGAATGGCTCATAGCTCAGTGGAGGCGTCAAGTGAAGCAAGCAGCAGAATTATTGGACTTCCGGGCAAACCTTTTCAAGATAAAGGTCCTCAAGTCAAAATCTATAAGATGAATTTAATAATATTCAATAAATGCAGATAATATTCTTACTATTCTCTTAAAATTCCAGGAGTAAGTAGACTAATCCAGAAGAGATTTCTCCTGCAGTGGCACAGCACCAACACTGACTTTGGGATACGAGTTACACTTTTATTTAACCGCCCTTGAGAAAATGTGTCCTCTGCATTGTGACCCATCCTAACTATTTAGGAGCAGTGGGGCAGACACACACTGGGGCAGACACACACTGGTGCACTGCAGACACACACTGGTGCAGACACACACTGGTGCAGACACACAGTGGGGCAGACACACACACTGGTGCAGACACACACTGGTGCAGACACACAGTGGGGCAGACACACACACTGGTGCAGACACACACTGGGGCAGACACAGTGTGGCGGCCGGGGACCGACTCCAGTTGTAATGAGACTATGAGAGTACCTTGGTCAAGGGCAACGGCAAGGTATACCTAGTATACATGTCTTTTTATAATGTGGGGGAAACCAGAGCACCCGGAGGAAACCCACACAAAAACTCTAGCTGGAAGAACATGAAAACTCCACACAGAAAGGCCCCCTCTTCTTCTTCTTTCGTGTAACGTCAGAGGTCCAACTCCGTATCTTGTAGCCATGCCCTTAACTCTGGTCCCACATCAAAGAGGCTGGCTTCCGAGGGTGGTTTGTATAGGGGGCAGATGGTCAGGATGTGGTCAACAGTCTGCTCAGGGCCTCCACACTCACATGCAGCGCTGTCTGCCAGGCCCCACTTCTTTAATGATGCTTTAAAGCGACGACCCCAGATCTTAAACGGTTCAGCAGAACCCATTGCCGGCGTGGAAGATCGTCTCCTGTGGCGCCATCTCCTGGATCCCAGATGTAGTGGTGGATACGGGTTGGCCTAGTATACATGTCTTTTTATAATGTGGGGGAAACCAGAGCACCCGGAGGAAACTCACAAAAACTCTAGCTGGAAGAACATGAAAACTCCACACAGAAAGGCCCCCTGCTGGGGTTTGAACCCAGGACCTTGCTGTGAGGCAACACAGTGCTAACCACGGTGCCCAAGGCACCATCGCAAAAGTGCACACTGAGAAAATTGGAAAGAAATATGTGTTATGCTGAATGTTGATTTGTGGTGTGCTGGTGCTACTAGTGGAAAACGTGAATCTGGGGCCCTGAAGACAGTAATATAACAGTGTAGGAACGAGGCGCAGTAGCAGTAATATAACAGTAGATGAACTAGGCCCAGTAGCAGTAATATAACAGTAGATGAACGAGGCCCAGTAGCAGTAATATAACAGTAGATGAACTAGGCTCAGTAGCAGTAATATAACAGTAGATGAACTAGGCTCAGTAGCAGTAATATAACAGTAGATGAACTAGGCTCAGTAGCAGTAATATAACAGTAGATGAACTAGGCTCAGTAGCAGTAATATAACAGTAGATGAACTAGGCCCAGTAGCAGTAATATAACAGTAGATGAACTAGGCTCAGTAGCAGTAATATAACAGTAGATGAACTAGGCTCAGTAGCAGTAATATAACAGTAGATGAACTAGGCCCAGTAGCAGTAATATAACAGTAGATGAACTAGGCTCAGTAGCAGTAATTTAACGGTACAGGAACTGGAGAATCCACAGACCTCACAAGCGCTTGCACACTGACATTCATGATTGACTTTGGGGGGGGGGGGGGGACTTGTGGAATAGATCCACCCACAGACAATAGCAGAAACCACAACAGTGCAGTCCCTGTTGCCGGCTGAATTCTTCTGAACAGGCCCCATTGTAAACTCACCAGCATCATTGGCGTCGTCTAGCTTGGGGATGCCTTTGATCTTGCTATGTTTCACAGAAGAGCACTTTTTGTTGAGCTGAGTCTGGGCCTTGAACTTCACCCAGTTGAGGATGCTCTCGACGATCCCGCAGTTGGTCGCCTGTGGGGGCAGGTTAAAAAGACGGACACAAATTACTTTTTTTTTCTCATTCTTTAAAAAATAAAATCTACATCACAAAAAAGTAGAGTTGACTCATTCCAAATCAGGGTTTGGTTCAATTCACTATTCATTCAAATGAATTAAGTTTGTTATCATTGTTTAGACTGAATACAACATACTTATGTTTAGTGTAAACCAATTACCGGTACACATTGCATTTATAATTGATGAACAAAGGACTAACTTTTCTTTCTTTCCAGCAACATTAAAAAAAGGGCACTTCCCCTAAAATCAAAGCAGATTTATTTTGCAGATAATCTCACAAACATCCAAAAACTCTAAACAGTATTGCACACATGAATTGAGTTTGACAGTTATTGAGAGTAAACGAGTGAATATGGCCACCAGTGATGTCATCAGGGACGTTGAATCGTTGTGTTAATTACAGCTCCATGAAATGATGAAGATAAAAATAATAGCAATATCTCGTCTTATATGGCTGCTGCCTCATAATTTCATTGAGCTGTAATTAACACAAGGATGCCCCAATGACATCACTGGTGGCCATATTCAAACTAATTCCGGTACTGTCAAACCAATATTTTTTCTTTTTAATAAAAACAATTTAGTGTTTTTGGATGTGTATGAGATTAATCTGCTAAATAAATCAGCATTGTTTTTTGGTGAACAGTCGAGTTCACCAAACCATTCAGTCTGAAAGCCCAGCAGTTGGTGACTCATGACGTAAAAAATCACGAGAAAATGTATGAAATGTTTTTAGTCCCCCCCCCCCCCCATATATTATCACAGTTTGAATGTTTAATAACATATTAACTGTAACAGCTAACAGTTATAGTATCTCTAAATAGTAAAACATTTTGTTTAAAAAAGGCCGCTTTTAAGTCCGAGTGTGGGGGCAGAGTCACATTTACATTAGAATCATATGAGTGGTTTCGTTGACTAATCTCCAGCCATCAGCCTTTGTTCTCAAGTTTCTGTTGACGCTCATAAGAGGTACATGCATTGTGTTGACATGCGACTATGCACCGGGCTATTCAACTTCAAATTACTACCCCTCACCTTCAAAGCCCTCCATAGCCTTGCCCCCCCCTATCTGCCTGTAATAGCCTAACCTCCTTCTCCCTTACTGCCCCACCGATCCCTCCGGTCCTCTTCCACTGCTTCCCTCACCGTCCAGTCATCTAAGCTAAAAGGTTTTGGAGACCGAGCATTCTCACGAGCTGCACCCCGACTTTGGAACACCCTCCCTCAGACCATCAGAGAGACTCTCCCTCACTCTCCACCTAAATCCCGACTCAAAACCGACCTGTTCTCCCAAGCATACAACCTTCCCTACCCATAACCACCCTCCTCCAACCTACCACCTCCCTTTCCCCTTCCCTACTTTCTCTCCCTCTCCTGCCCCCCTCCCCTCGGTTCCCTTACTTCCCTGATTGTTCCCCTACTGGCTTTTGTATTTGTCGCTTGTTACTTGTGGTTTTATGTCTTGTGTATTCATACTGTTGTTTGTTTCCCTGTGGTTCTATGTTTCTCTGTTCTTTGTTTTGCTTATTGTCAGCATATTTGGGTTATTGAAAAGTGCTATATAAATTAAATGAATTATTATTATTATTAAGATATGGCTGTTATAACGTCCCCGCTTCTGTGTGTAATGGACATCCCATAGCGCAGGGGTGGCCAACCCGCGGCTCTTCCATCCATACATTTTTATTTTTTTTATGTCACTCATTCCATAAGGACGTAGAATAAACATTTACAGATTTGTTTTTAAATGGACCATTTGCATGTTCTTGGTATCTGAATCTAGGGACATCTATGGATCTCAGGGAATGTATTCCCAGTGTCAGAAATAGTGTGTCTGTTACTAGGCTTGAGTAAATTGTAATGAAACAAAGGAGAATATCAATTATATTTAAAAAAATATATATTATCTTTAATTTTTTTTTATCCTCTTTTTCTCCGCCTGATTTAAATTGTTCTCCCCATCCCAATTTAGTCATTATGCCAATTCCCCCCCTCCCCTACCTGGTTGTTGTGCGCATGTTCCTCCTACTGGTCGGTACAAGGGAACCCTGAAGTCTACCACATGCTTCCTCCGACACATGCGGAGACAGCCAGTGGCTATCTTCTCACCTGGCAGCGAGGACTCTCATTGGTGAAGCGTAACGCGTGGGAGGTCACGCTGCCTTCACCATTTCCTGCCTTTCGCTGAGCAGGCGCCCAGACCTGACCTGTAGGCGTCGCTGTCCACAAAGCCAGATTACCACCCACGACTTCCCTCCCCCTAACTCAGCCAAACGAGTTAGTATGACGACCGGCCCAAGCCGCAGGGCAATGCTGACTCCGGGAGTCGAGACCGCAGCCTCTTGCATTGGTGACGAGCGCAATCTCTGCTACGCCACCCGACCGCCCTGAATATATATTATCTTTGACTGTGAATAACACCATGCTAAAATTGACCAGACCTGAAAAATCTAAGCAAATGAGTAAAGGGAAGATGATTAAACAGAAGGTTTTGTAGATACAGTACTGAATTCTGCCATCTTTTTTATAATATAAATTTCTCCACCATTTTTCATCATATTGCAACACCGCTTTTTGCTAGACGTTCACAGACAGGTAGAGAAACTAACTGCGTTCTATTTTATGGCAATAACGTTCAGGTTTGTGTGAGATAATCCCAAAAAATAAGAGAAATAAAATTCGAAAGACCTGAGTCTCTTCCTTCAAAAGACTACACTCACTTTTGGCTGCTCCACTTCCTCCTGTCAATATGCGCTGGTTTCCGACGCAATGCCCTGAGATTTATATAATCTTATATGTCACTAATAACAGTTAAATCATTGGTAAACAAACTTAATGCTGAAAAGATACACTTTTACTGTATATCTCGGGCTTAAGAGGTTAACCCTGTGAGGCCCAAATTAAAAAGACATTAGCAACTTCAGAGGCCAGAGGGTGGGACATATAAACACATTTACTATCAAATAGCATTGTGAGGCTGAACAACAGGACCAATTGACATTTTTTAAATAAACATTTACAGACTTTAATTTTTTTTAATGGCTAAAAGTGATTTTGTAATTTTGCAACCGTGGGTCTCACAGGGTACTTTTAACCCTGTGAGGCCCAAATAAAAAAGACATTAGCAACTTCAGAGGCCAGAGGGTGAGACCTATAAACACATGAAGGGTGCCGTGACTGAAAAAAAAGGTTGAGAAACGATTATGGTGTGGCTCTTTGTGGTACCACAGTAATTTGTGTGGCTCTTAGTCTCTGACTGGTTGGCCACCCCTGCCATAGCGGGATAGGGCGAAACACCAACCCACGCACATGATATAATATTAATAGGCTACACGTTTCATGTCCAATTAAAAAAATAACATGCAAGTTCCAATGCTTGTTGAACATTATACCTTTGTCTTTTTGCCATTTTATAATAAAATCAGGGAAAAGCGACTCTCTATTCTCAGTTACGCGCAACCAGCGTGTGTCTGTCTCAGCCCGATCTGCGGAGCGCACTGGACTACTGAGAAACTATAGCAATTTTCCATAGATATATGATAGATAGATACAGTGAGAAAGTGGCCGATCTAGATATTTCAATATTCTATACCAGCGGTTCTCAAACTACGGGTCGCGACCCAACGTGCATTGGCAAGAAAAGAAATCTTAAAAAAAAGAATTTATATATATATATACGGTATATATATATATTATTATTCTTTATGTTCTGGCAACATATTTTGGCTAAATATGCCTCATTTTATAAATGTGTATTGATAACATAGTGCTGTAATGAAATTTTATAATAAATATGCATGATCAAGTTCAACAATGTGTGCTTTTATTTTGATATTCCTTAATTCCATGTTGAAATTCCACGATACATTAAGTTTGGGGTCGGCAAAAAATATTCTAAATAAAATGGGGTCGTGGAATAAAAAAGTTTGAGAACCCTTGTTCTATACCTTACTTGCCAGCCTGTGGGCGACGGAGAGATACACTTTCTATTTTGACGGAGGGGAGAATCTCCCGATTCAGATACAAAAGAGAGACTTTATCCCAAACGTATCCCAAACGGTTCAAAAGCTATTTAATGTTTTGCAAAACATGTCTAGTGTCGTGTGGGCGCGACACTCTGCGTTAGAGGGTTATTAACTCATTCAGCGCCAGAGCTATATGCCCGATATAGGTCTAGATGGCCACCGCTTTAATCAGTGGGAGGAGTGAGAGATTTGCGAGTGCTTAAAATATATCTTAAATGATGGCTATGGGTCTAATACACTCGTCGATTATCAGTGAGTTGCTTGCAGTCAACATGTACAAAACGGATAGTTTTTTCGTCGGTACATTTCCGTTTTATACCATTTTGAATACGAGTATAGTTTGTGATTTCTAGTAATTCCAGAGAAAGACGCGATAATAGCCCTTTAGTGGAATACACAAAACACGGTGTAATTTTTCAGCTGATTATCGAATCTTCCTGAAATCAACGCTAGATCATAATTATTATCCTTCCTCGTGCACGCATGCAATGTTGTTTAGACCGGCGCGCAGCTCCCCCCCCTTCTGCCACCCAACGGAAAACAGCCACACATACACACACAGATACAGCGTCGATCGGGTAGAAATACATATCAGATCAACGATCAAATTTATATATAATGTTCTTACCTTGTATCTGATGCAAAATAAAGAATCCAATTATCTGATCGTCATTTGAAGTACTGGGCATGGAGGTCCGTGCCACGTTCAACAGCATTGCATATGAGGGGGGGGGGGGGCAGATCTATCGTTGAAATCAGGTTCCCTCGCCTGATTATTTAAACCACGCCCGCACGGCTTGGATCGTCCCAGAAAAAAATATATACCATTCCCAGTGGAGTGCAATACAGCCGGAAGGCGTAGGGGGCAGTATTTGCCCTTTTGCGAGCTCAGACCCATTCCCAACGATAACATCAGGCTGGATGAATGAAAATGAATGAATATTGCTAATAAAAGAAATAACGATTAAAACCAGACTATACTCGTGATTGGCGCTCAAGCGATGGCGAGTTAACCCGACTATCATCGGGTCTGGCGTCCAATGAGTTAATGTCTAGTTAAAATAATATGCAACGTGAGAAAGTGCTAAATCTACCAACCTTGCGGGAATATTGCTTAACTCATTGGGCGCCAAAAACTAGTATACTCGTGTTTCGTCGCCAACGCTTGAGCGCCAAAAGCGATTTTTCTCGTTTTTAGATCCTTTGATCCTTATTCTAAACACTTGCTCGGAGCTGCCTGTGTCTCCCTGGCACCGCTGCCTACGTTAAAATGGCAATGATGATTGAATCCCGCCAGGTGGCAGTATCGCCCACCTTTTGAACTGGGGATATCAGTTGTCTTCCAGTACTGAGTTACCTCCGGCTGCTTCCCCCTCAAAGTGGATCAGGACATAGCCATCGGTCGGAGATTTGATGCCTCAAACCTATTGTTTCCCGTATGATAGCCATGCCCAATATACACAAGTAATTGCGATCATGATGGGACGACTGGGATTTATTCATTTTGGAGTACCTTCTGACTGAGGTAAGGTCTATTTTAGGTAACCTGCTGGTATTTTTTTAATCTAAAACATGCTTTTGGTAACAATCGCAGTTTCCAGGTAAAACGACCCCCCCCCCCCCCCCTTGATGATTTTGTGAAGACACATAACCTTTGATTTGGAAATATTTGGAGTTTCAGGCGAGCAACCCGAACAATTTGGGCATAATGCGATGTCTGTGTGACAGCTAATCCGGTTAGGGGTGGATTTAAGAGATATTGTTCACACCTAGTACCTGTTGAAATGCAGCCAAACGTTTGATTGGATTTTCTCACTTTTTCTCTGCTCTGAGGTTTACCTATATTCAAATAAGCTTCTTCAAATATATTCAGTTTTTTTTCAAATAAATTTCAATGTATGACATTATCATTTGAAAAGCTTCTGTACTTTCATAATCTGTAAAAATCTGAAAAATTACAGAGGGAGACATGTTCCACAAACTGCTGGGCTCAGTTACAAATGTGATATGTATAAAACGCTAACTCTAACTGGGTGCACATATCTAGCACTACCAAAGCAAATGAACACCAGGTTCCATTTCCATTCTGAACCGGCGTGAATCTGATAAACGAGTGGAAGACGTCCTCACCGCCCTGATGAACTTCTCAGACATGAGACATTTGGACCCGAAGTTCTTGGTCTGGAGTGTCATGTTCTC
Source organism: Notolepis coatsorum (assembly GCF_963971535.1). Lineage (NCBI taxonomy): Eukaryota > Metazoa > Chordata > Actinopteri > Aulopiformes > Paralepididae > Notolepis > Notolepis coatsorum. The sequence continues at coordinate 61,058,047 of NC_140168.1, read as the reverse complement.
CTTTGTTTGGGAGTCGAAGGTGGGGTTCTCGATCAGCGCGTTCACAAACACCCAGATGTGGTTCTTCACCTGGAGAGGAGCGTAGTTTAAAAAACAACAATATTGAAAACCTGTATGGTACCGATAGGTATTCGATACAGAGCCCTACCGATATAATCATGACAATAACAAAAATTTAGAAATCTTGAACCTTTATTATAATTCTTCTCTCACCTGGAAGGGTTTGACTGAGACTCCCGCCTTGTTCTTCTTCTTCACCACCTCGATGAGCTTGGAGACGATCTGGTCGACCACATAGTCCACGTGCCTGCCGCCCTGGTGGAGAGGAGGAGATGAACGTTATTCGTGTTCTCGTGTGAATGAACCCTTTCACTACCACACTACAGACGGTTAACCCAGTGTTTCCCTTATATGCATTCAGCAGAGCGTCGCTGCTCTGAACTAAGTGAACGAAATGAACCGGATCACCTCCGTACAACCATTCATTCGTTTAGACTCTTCTGCTGCATGCCTATCAAACAGGCTGGCGACGATCATGACTGAATGGAACAAGTCGAAAGGATTTGTTAGTTTTTAAGGCATAAACGTTCAGTTACAGAGATAGGCTTCAGTTACAGAGATAGGTTAACCTTCTGTAGTGTGGTAGTGAAAGGTTAACCGTCTGTAGTGTGGTAGTGAAAGGTTAACCTTCTGTAGTGTGGTAGTGAAAGGTTAACCTTCTGTAGTGTGGTAGTGAAAGGTTAACCGTCTGTAGTGTGGTAGTGAAAGGTTAACCTTCTGTAGTGTGGTAGTGAAAGGTTAACCTTCTGTAGTGTGGTAGTGAAATGTTAACCTTCTGTAGTGTGGTAGTGAAAGGGTTAAGACCATAATTGACGGATACTCGTGTTCATCACACAACATAGGGATGCATGCACCAATACCAATTCTTCACCGCTTGATACCACACAAATTCTGCGTCCTACATCTTTAAGCATTGGCCGATACGGAGTATCAATCTGATCCGATTACTTTTAGTGATAAGTAATGACTTGGATCGTTTTGTTTATGTCAATGGACGAAAATGGCTGAGCTATAATCCATCCAAACATGCTTAGATGTGCCGGAAATGGACAACATCAAGTCTTCTAATGTGATACACATGGCTCTTCTTATCACACGTTAGTATTGGGTGAATTCTCCAATATGGTTACTGTGTTTTAGCCCAGGCTCACCCCCCCCCTCCCTGAAAATGCCCCTATTAATGCTTGTGGTAAAAAGATGTTTCAAACATTCCTGCCCACTCCAGGTAAAATAAAGCAGGAAAACATAAAACAGGAAGAATATTTACATCTTAATCCAATTATGTCACACCAATCAAATGCATACAGTGTACACTGCAACCATTTAAAAGAAAATGTCAACACTGTGTGCGTTAACCTAGCTAGCAAGCTGAACTAACCGTAGCTAGTATCAATATTGCAAATAGTTAAAGACTGCACGCTGAATCGGCTAATGTTAGCGATGGAACTGCGTGGAACCAGCACAGCCAGACAGAACCCAAAGCACAGCTCTGTGCCGCTAAGAGTCTTGATACCGCTGGCATTGAACCTGCCGGCTCTGACTGTGTGGAGGGTTGTTGTCAGACATAGAGACAGGTGAAGCTGCACAGGTAATTATAGACAAGGAGAGCACTAGATCGTTTGGCCAAAGAGAAAAGGTACTTCAATGTAGGGCTGGGCGATATGGAAAAAAATCATATCGCGATAACGATATGATAATTTTATTTTATTTCTCGATATCGATAATTATCGAATTGTTATAAGTATAAACATTTTTTTTTTTTTTTTTTTAACAACAGATGTATGTTTATTTTGCAGCAATTCTTTGTCATTGCCGCCATCTTTAGTGTTACATCCCCTCACACTCCAGTTCTCAGGCTGCAGCTGGTTTAAAAGCTAAAGTAAACCGGCTTCTCTGCTGGCTGTGGCTCCAGAGAAGTTGAACAGTTCTGGCTCTGCTAGTTTATTTTCGATCTTTTGGCGCTTTTTTGGTGGACAAACCACCGCACATGTGCACTGTGACTCGTGACTGGAGTCTAGTTCTGCTAGCACACATAGCCTACTGTGTACAGACGGTTTCAAAATGTATTTTAAATTAGAAAGCAAACAAAATAAATGGACAAGAGAAAAAGAAATCTGAATTTGGTCAGTATTGTCATTTGGACAAGCAAAGCCATTACTTTAAGTTGCAGGCAAGAAAGACAAGTCTGTCCACTGTCTCTGGTTTTAAAACTGCCCTGTTGCAGGTAAAAAAAAAAAAAAAAAAAAAAAACGATTTTTCGATTTTTTTTTAATTTCGATATTCGATATCGATTATTAACACTTTGGTTGCCTTGGGTTAAATTAATGATATACCATAGATTGCCAGCGCTATTTGTCTATGGAGAAAGTCCCCTTCTTTGCAGGGCTATAACTTTTTTAATTCTATTGCTACATTGCCATTATTAGGGCCCATTCAAAGTCCTATATGTATTGTTCATTGTGTAGCAACGTTAAACTTTTTCATTCACATATTCATAGTAAAGTATGGTCTAATGTATAAGTATGTTTTCATCTCTTTCTGCAGCTTTCTCCAGAACGTGATATATAGCCCCAAATGCATTATATTGATGATGAAATACAGTTTGATGGCAATCAGCGCGATATAAAAAATTCCAACTAGACGTACTTCTAGAAGTTACTACACGTCATCTGATGTTGACCGGATGGGCGAGGGGGCGTTTATAATTCCGTGGGCAGCGTTATACCAATCATCTAATGTGGGTCAAATGTTGATAAAAGCAGTTAGTATCGAAGATGGTAACGTTACACGCTGAAACTCACCCCAGTCTCCGCGCGCCGTTGGGCGATCATCGTCGAGTAGAAATCTTATCATTATGGGATATATTATTACCCGGTCCATCTCCAGCTTGTATAATGGTATATACGTCCAAATCATGTTGTTTATCGAGTTATTGGCAATCGATCGCTATGTAGAGTGACGAGCTAGAATGCCGGAACCAATACCGAGTGCCCGGAAGTAATAGGGCCGACCAGCAAAACCTCTACTGCGCTTCCTGTTAAGCGGTTGCGCCGATCGGCCACCAGATGGCGCTCCTGAACAGCCAGAGAGCTCAGTGGGTCCTGCTGGTGGACCTCAGGCCAGCGGAGGGGGAATATGAATCCGATTCCAGATTTTTGAAATATTGATATAAGGACGCTGTACAGCGTCCCCCGGCAACTTTAGCATGGCCAGCAATGACGCTGTAAAGCGTTTTTAGGCAGTCAAAGTGTTAAAATATATCGCGATATTTATCGTTATCGTTATATCGCCCAGCCCTACTTCAATGCTACTTCAAATCTTTGCAAAACCAGTAAGCGAGCCTCATGTGAAATACGCCGATTTGCTGCCGTCAAACGGCTTGTAACTTTCTCCAAATGTGGAGATGACTGCTTTGTAAAGTCTGTCATTAATAAGCGTGCCCAAGCCGCCTAGACAGCCATGAGAAGTCTCACGTTCACATTGAGCGAGTCCCAAAAAAAAAAAGTGTGCTTACTTCAGTCAAACACCAGTCAATATTCAGCTCGTCAAACAAGAGCGAATTGAGCAGGAGATAAGAAGGGAGGGGATGATGGGGCAACTGCACTGTCTGCCGTTTCTAACCCGACAGGGGCTTGTGTAGTCAGGGGACGTACTGATAAGGAGAGAACATTTCTAAAGCTAGTTGAACTCGTAGCAGAGAGAAACCCCCACTCTGAAAAGCTTCATGCTCACCGGCTTTTGCTTTCCCCCCCATGGCATGCACTGCTCCCGCTCCGATTTCAGAAACGTGACACTTTCAGCACCATGGACAGCGATGCTTCATATTGAGCTGCACAGATTGATACTTGTTAACCCTTTCACTACCACACTACCAAAGGGTTAACCCTTTCACTGCGACAATACAGAAGGTTTACCCTTTCACTACCACACTACAGACGGTTAACAGTCTGTAGTGTGGTAGTGAAAGGTTAACCTTCTGTAGTGTGGTAGTGAAAGGGTTAACGAGTGATCATCACTAATGTAATAGGCTATATAAAAGTTTAAATATATATCTTAATCTTTTTCTTTTTCAGTCCATCTGAGGTTTCTCTCCTCCACGCCGCCTGTGGTGCTTTCCCCCCCCTATTGCTAGGTTTTTAGTGAGTCTTTCCTTATCTTCATTGGGGAAAGTCTGGGAGTGTCGCATATTTGGATTTTATGTTTTTTGTTTTTGATCTATTGTGATGTTGATCTTAATTAATTTAATCTAATGTTTCTTCTTGACTTGTACAAGAAGACTTGTACAGCCCATGGGGGCTATTCCATGTGATCTCGGACTATACAAATACATTTGATTCATGATTTATTTATGATTTCTTGTTTATGAGAGAAGACCAGCTGGCATGCTGCTACAACTTTATTTCTAAGTGTAATGATTTAATTAGATGCTTATGCCATGGGAGAAACCTATTCTGCACGTGTAGGCCACCGGCCAGTCAACAACACATGTTCACGTGAATTGAATTTGTTAATTCATTCATAATATCTCATTGAAATGACTGACAGGTGCACACACACACTTTTTGGCCCCCGCACATCTGAAATGAATCCTGCTTGATATCCCACACCAGTACTGGCATCACTGCACCCCTAAAAAAACAATCACTTTGACTTGATGCACTCCTTCAGTGTGGCGTCCAAACAGTATTGATGCTTATCTACTTAGCGCTGCTGTCAGGTGAAAAAGAGTAGACTTTTCAGGAATTAAGAAAAACCACCTCATCTTCAGACCGACAAACGTTTTCGTTTTTTCCCCCCCACATTGGATTTTTTTTTTTTTTTTTTATCCACTTTTTCTCCCATTTTTCCATATTTTCTCCCATCCCAATTTCGTATCATCCAATTCAACCCTCCCCTGTCACGAACGCTGTTTCTTGCCTCCCACAAGCCGGCTGCAATGTGGACTAAGTCATACATAGCACAAGTCCCCTCCGGTACTTGAGGTAACAGCAGTCGCATCTTTTCACCTGCGCAGCTCGATCTCTGTGTCGAGGAGTAACGCGTGGGAGGCTCACGCTGCCCCCGACACTTCCTGATTCTACTGCGCAGGCGCACCAACCGACTTGTAGGAGTCGCTTGTTCACAACGTTCGATCCCCACCCTTCAGTTTTCCCTCCCCGTAATACGGCCAATGTGTATTACTGCGGACGACCAGCCAAACTGAAAAACAATGTGGAGAGCTGGATTCGAACACGCGAATCCTAGCGTCTCCACACTGGTGGCGAGTGCCTTGCCCACTACACCACCTAGCCGCCCTGTACATTGGAATTTTTTAGGGTCTTTCATGGACCCTATTGAAGGAATCTATGTTTTTCAATGTGTATACAATGTATATATATCGGTGGGTGACAGCATCTACTCAGACGGATCTATAGATCTTAAAAGTAGCCGGCAGTCAGAGAGTGTGTTGCAGCAGACTAACAGCAGCAGATGAGGATTCGGGCTGTGCTGTTTAACATCAACAGCTGATAGCCACAGCATCAAGGTCACTCGATCTGGAGAAAGTGCATTATCAAGCCACAGGTAGGTTTGGTCAGAGAGAACTAGGGGGATAATATCAACATCGCCGTTGCTATAGTGATTTGGGTCAAAAAGTCATTGTCAAAGACAGCGTGTCACGACTGTCTCGTAGTAACAAGAAGAGGGGGCGGGCCTGTTGTTATGGGGAGAATGTTAAGAGGTGTGAGTTCCTTCCGGGGTAGGTAGACTGAAATACGAAGCACAGACGAGCAGACGTGGATCAGAGACTCATCCCTCCCCACCCTCGCTGGGTGGGGGAAGGGAAATAGTGACACATCATCATTAGCTTCGGCTAACAGGAAATGGTGGTTGGCTAAGACGAGAGAGAGAACCATCGGATTGAAGCGAATTAAGACTGAACAATGACAATACAGAATGGGTTACATTGGGTACGGAGCTATGTTTATGAAAATAAACAAGAGGATCTAAGGAAAGAGATCATGTTGCAGTGTCCTTTCTTATGACTAACGGATGTACTAACAGGGGTTGAAAGAAAACACAATGCAGGACAGGGAGAGTCACAAAGGAGATGACGAGATGAGATTGGCTGATTACAGAAACATGTAACACTATGGTAATGACACTTGGTAGAGTGAGCAATGTAGACTTTCCTGCAACGTTATGTAATGCATGTTAACCCTTTCACTGCCAAACTACCAAATGGATAACCCTTTCACTGCGACAATACAGATTAACCCTTTCACTGCCACACAACCAAAAAGGGTTAACCCTTTCACTATCACACTACAGAAAGGGTTAATGACATATTCTCTACATTATCTGTGTATTTCAGCATTGCCTGACCATGCTTTGCCTTTCTGTGCACTGTGGTGTTTCAATGACACCCCTCCTCCACCCCCCAGGGTACCTTGGTGGTGGCGATGCTGTTGACGAAGCTGATCTGCTGGAAGCCCTTCTCGCTCATGGCAAGGCACACCTCCCACCGCTCGCTCACAGACTCGTTCACAACCTTCAGGGTGACGCCCGTCTCGTCCAGCTTGTCCTTCACATACAGATCCACGTAGCTGCGGAACCCTGTCACCTGCAGGGCGGGAGGCACAAGTCAGTGTCGGATGGAAAACCGAGCCAGTATACACGCCGGAGTTCTGATTTTATTGAGGATACTCTCGTATCCTGTCCCCGAGCGGGCAATGTGAACGCCACTTCTCCTTTACAATAGCCAGAAGAAGCTCCTGGGACATCATCAGGGTTCCCACAGACATTGCAAAATGAAATTCAAGGACTTTTAAGTAATTTTCCAAGCACTGTTTTTCATTTTCAAGGATGTCACTCGAAGGATACAATTCCCATTTAAATGCTGTTTTTTTAAGCATCTTCTTGGCCTGCTTGCCAGCTAGAGCAAGCTAGAGCATCACACGCAAAGAAGAAATGAGGAAAAGCAGTTGGAGCGAGCGAGACAGCGACTAGTCAGATTTAATTAAAACTGAACAAAAAAAAACAATTTCTTGATTCAGAACAATTTGATCATGGATGAACAAAACATTCAATGGGAATGGTTGATTTGAATTTCAAGGACTTTTTAAGCACCTTGTTAAAAAATGGGCTGTTTTCAAGGGATTCCAGGCCTCGACTTTCTTTTGTAAAAAAGCAAGCACTTTAAGCACTTCAAGGACCTTGTGCAAACCCTGTGTCATTATTAGACAGGCTTAGTGGGGCATGTAAACACTTTATTTCCATGGAAACATTGCCCATATTCTGATTATTCATGTGTTTGGGTATACGTTTATTTGGGATTTAACAATTTTCCAAATCAACTTTCACATCCATTAATGATCAAAAATGTATGATTGTAAACGTGAATTTGCATTTTACCTAAAAGCTGGATCAACCCCCCCCCACCCCCTCCCTAAATTCCAATCAAAGCATAACCCACTTATTTCACTGGCAGGCTGCCATCCATATAAACTCCTTATCCAAGACCTTCACAAGGACATAAGCTGCTATCCGGAATATTGCAAGCGTGTAAACACACTTAGATCGAACATAAATTAACCATAGGGTTAGGAGTTCCAGACTTACGGGCAATTTTTTCCCGTTGAGCATGACTTTGACACCCTTGCAGGAGCCGGCGATGTCGTACGCTCGGCGGGTGAGCAGCGCTATGATGTCCTTGTCCAGCTTCTCCATATTGAACTTGGACAGGTCTGGCTGGAATGTCACACACGTGAAATCGTCCCCGTCGAAATGCTTGATCTTGGGGTCGGCCGACTTGGTCATGTTGTTCTGCCAGGTCTGTGGGGGCAGTAGGAGACACGTAGAAATCATTTAAATATTTAATAATAAAAACATAAATAATTACTAATCTAGCCTCACGTTACCAGTGGGGATCTGTCTGAACTCGAACAGGGAAAATACCGTGCCCTATCGTCTCTCCGGATGGTACTGCACCCCTTTGGATTGGATTGAATGAAACGCATGGAGAAAAAAAAAGTCCTGCTTCCACATTTTACTTGTCAGACAAGTAAACGGAGACGATTGAAGTCATTGCCCACCACCAGAACAGCGGAGAATGTGTGTTTCCAGTACCCAGCGTTGGATCAATAAACACGATCGATATTTGGAATGGCAATCAGGAATTGGAATAATCTTTTTGGAGAACATCTGATCTGAGGTAAGGAATCTATTTTACCAGTCTTGGGATAATCAGAGCTATTTTCACCTATATATCAGCGTGTGCCATATGTGTGTATGTGTGTGTCTGTGTGTGTGTGCGATCAGGAAATAAGATAATCGATTTTTCAGCCCGCTTCTATAGCGTGCATAAGTACACATATACTATCGATAATCTAGCGTTTATTTGAAAACAATTCATAAATAGGCCGAAAAATGACAACGTGTTTTGTGTATTCCAGTGTATTCCAGTAAAGGGCGTTTATCACAGAATCTTAATTTTTTTCTGAAACTTTAAAAAAACGAGCGTTTTTCAAAATGGTATAAAACGGAAATGAACCGATTAAAAAACAATCCGTTTCGACAATGTTGACTGCAAACAAGTCATTGATAAGCAACGGCCATATTAGACACATAGCCATAATTTAAGATATAGTTTATGCATTCGCAAATATGAGAGCTCTGACATTGAAGTGGGTGGTGGCACGCAACAGGGTTCCAGGGCACCGCATGGCTGGCACTGAAAGTGTTAACAAACACTGCTTATAGAAAAATGTAAAAAAGAATGATAACTATAAATTATTAGTTTTTTAATTCAGTAGCAGCAGTGGTACAGGGTTCCCACCAGGGTTCGAAATTAACGGGGGCTTGGGGCAAAATGCCCTCGAAAATTGACCAAATGCCCCCGAATATCAGTTAAGGGGGGCAAAAAAAGCCCCCCGACAGTTTACTAATTATATATATAATTATATATATGCTCTACAGTGCGAGCATTTCCCTCGTATTGCCCCTAATAATATGTGTGTGCGCAAACCGGAAAAATCATTTACTTGCAGTGTGCGAGACAGACGAGTGATTGTGAAGAATTACAAAACAGCTCCGCTGTTAATAGTTCAGATTGAAACTGGACTGAAATTCAGTTTTTGGGTGGAATGTTTGTTCCAAGGAGGAGGGAGGCGGGGCCCGCTGCGTGTTACAGGGAGATGCTTCCAGGCACTTGAGAGGTGCGAACACAGACAGAGCGCTCTGCTCTCATCAAGCATTACACTGCTATCTTAACGTTAGCAAGCTAAGCATCTGCATAGCGCGACCTGGCTGTGTAACGTTAAGTAACTTGTGTTCGGCGGGGAAAGACCATTCCATTTGTAACACAACTCCAAAAGAATAACATCCAAATCCGATCCCGATGCGCATTTCCTTCATTCCACAGCGCTGAGCGCGCAACGTATTTCATTGATCGATCTGGCCAGAGCCTATACTCACAAACGTTGCGTGTGTGGGGTTTTTCATCAATTTGAAACAAGCCTCTTGACTGTTGGAATTAGGGATGTTAAAAATAAAATATCTAATAATATTATTCAATATTAGACATTCATTGATCCAGAGGCAACCGGTTATTATATCAAGACAACAACACAACTTGCCCTCACTCAGGGACAATAATATGTAATCTATTTAGATAGAGTATGTATGTATTATTTACAGATAATTGAAGGTACCTCAAAACATGAAACCAAGCCATGATGTCACACATCGTGTGTGTGTGTGTGTTACTTGAACAATTGTCACTGTGCTCCTAAATTTCTGTGTGCTCCTAAATTTGTATTTAGATTTTATTTATTAACATTTTATTTAGGCGCACATGTGCTCCTTGGGAAAAAGGTTAGCGTAGAGCCCTATATATGGAGACATTAACATTACGTTATCAAACATAGGGACGAAGACTGTAAAAAAAAGTGTCAACAATGTTTTATAATCTTTATGTTAATTTTCATTATAAAAATGTTGTGCCCCCGAAATACAAAAAAAAAGCCCCCGAAAAGCAATTAAGGGGGGCAAAAAAAGCCCTTGAAAAAAAATGTTAATTTCTAACCCTGGTTCCCACACACAATAAATTCTTTAAAATGTCCTATGACTTTTCCTTAACTTCATACCCCATTTCCACTGTATTTCAGCGGTGTGTAAATAACGAATGACCTTTACTTTGAACTACTATGACTTTATAAACTTGTTATGAAAGCTTCACTGTGGCTAGAGGTTAGAGTCATGCAAAAAACACGACTACCAGACAGTCTCTCTGACCTACTTTCATCTTACAACTTATATTTCCAAATTTACATAAACCATGTAACCACCTCAGGACCATGATTTAACATTTCTATGATTTGCCCTGAAGTCTATGGGTAATTTCATAATGTTCTAAAATATTTCCAGGAAACATCATTTCAAATTCCATAACCTTTCCAGGATTTTCATCATTGTGGGACATTATTATTCAATGTTCAATTATCATCATCATCTAAATTGTACTCGACAGAACTATGTTCCAAATTGTGTCCAAAGGTGATATGAAACAATACAAGAAATAATTAATTAAAAAACCCAGCTGATGACCATCATCATGTAATTACCTCATACACGAATATAGGTCACAAACATTGCACAAAGCAACATGTCACAGATTGCAATTCTTAAAAGGAACACACCAACATTATGGGAAATGCGTTTTCTCCAGAGTTAGACAAGATTGATACCAATTCCCTCTCTGTGCTTTCAGTAGAAAGCTATCCAGCTGCAAGCTAGCCTAGTTTAGCACAAATTAATGTAAGTGGATACTTGTCTACTGGATACTTCTTGTCTAACTTCAGAGAGGACGGTAAGAACATCCCATAATGTTGGCGTGTTCCTTTAAGACATAATTGTCGCTGGCAATGGTCTCAGTCAGACCCACTCACCTGTTTGAAGCTGTGTTTGTACTCTTTGCAGGCGGTTTCCACTGTGAACTTCGTACTGAAGATATTGCAGAGTTTAGCACCATAACCGTTCCTTCCACCTACCAGCAAAACAGAGAGCAATCAAGGACTCAACATTCACAGCGTTTCCCTCCAATAGATTTCCTATGACAGCACTTCTGGTCTTGCATCAGATACCACCACAATTAACCTGGTCTTGCATCAGATACCACCACAATTAACCTAGGATCCGACCACAATTAACCTAGAGCTTGGCCCCGATGACTGGTGGCCAACTTTATCAATCAATACATTTTAGACTAGTTTGGGTTTGGGATGTGTGTGAGATTATGTGCAAAATAAATCAGCATTGTTTTTGGTGAAGTGCCCCTTTAATTTCAAGCTCTTCAAGAACCAGGCGGAAATCCGTGGATACTAGATTTCATGAATCACCACAGCGATTCTTTTTTCACCCACCCGTCACTTTCTTCTCTTCGTCGTCGTAGTTGCTGGAGGTGAGGAGGTGCCCAAAAATCAGGGCCGGGACATACATCTTCTCATCCTTGTGCTCCACCACGGGGATTCCTTTCCCGTTGTTCCAGATGGTGATGGTGTTGGAGTCGCTGGGGACACGGAGACAGGAGCACATGGGGTGAATTACAGAAGCTTTGTATGCGGAGATTCCCACACATTTCCCTCATTTTAACATTCCAACATTTCTCATTGGGGTGAATGGAGCCTGTGCCGCTCCAGTCTGTGGGGGGCAGTAAGGCCTTGTCTAGTAGAGTTCACGTGACGCATTACAGGATGTGAGAAGGACCTGAATTAATAACAAAAAGATATATATATATGTGGGACACACATTTTCAAATAGATTTCCCATGCATTTTTAGACCTGTGTTGAACCCAGTTTCCTGACTTGACTAAATAGAACCAGAACCCCAATATTCTTCTATTACGGCGAAGATACAAAAAATCGTATTTGGTTTAGTAATCTGAAATTCAGCCAGGTCCTGACATATGGCTGGTTTGCACCTTCCAAAAGTTAAACAGGCCATCAAATATTAATACTAAAATCACCATTTATTTTTCCACATCCAATGATGTTGTGATGGTTAAGAACAAGACACAACACCAAACACCAGATTAACAAGGAATCTACCAATGAAGGCCTCGTTAGACAGAGAGAGGAGCCTTAACATCTACAGTATATAAAATCACATTAACAACAGACCCTAAAGCGAGCCAGGCAGAATGATGCCATGTGTACAGAGGAGGATGAGAAGAGGAACAAGCGAGAGAGAGTGTGAGAGAGAGAGAGCCTCCCTGATCCTGAAGGACATGGTGCTGTTTAAGCAGTCAGCTGTGGATGCCATTGCCAGGCTGTAGGTGAACGGCATGTGAAATGAGAGCTAGTGCACCCTCATTAAAGCTCTCCCAGATCCATCAGCTCTGGGCGGCCCAGGCTTCCTCCTCTCTACCTGGGTGTCTTCCCGCTAAATTAAGTCCTCCTCCATCTAGCCCCACTATTTATGAGGCGCTACCTAGCAAACAGAGCATGAAGGAAAAATGGAGGCGAATACGGTTAGGTCTAGCTGAATACGGTTAGGTCTAGCTGAATACGGTTAGGTCTAGTTGAATACGGTTAGGTCTAGTTGAATACGGTTAGGTGTAGCTGAATACGGTTAGGTCTAGCTGAATACAGTTAGGTCTAGCTGAATACGGTTAGGTCTAGCTGAATACGGTTAGGTCTAGCTGAATGCGGTTAGGTCTAGCTGAATACAGTTAGGTCTAGCTGAATACAGTTAGGTCTAGTTGAATACGGTTAGGTCTAGTTGAATACGGTTAGGTCTAGCTGAATACGGTTAGGTCTAGCTGAATACGGTTAGGTCTAGCTGAATACAGTTAGGTCTAGTTGAATACGGTTAGGTCTAGTTGAATACGGTTAGGTCTAGTTGAATACGGTTAGGTGTAGCTGAATACGGTTAGGTCTAGCTGAATACGGTTAGGTCTAGCGGAATACGGTTAGGTGTAGCTGAATACGGTTAGGTCTAGCTGAATACGGTTAGGTCTAGCTGAATACGGTTAGGTGTAGCTGAATACGGTTAGGTCTAGCTGAATACGGTTAGGTCTAGCTGAATACGGTTAGGTCTAGCTGAATACGGTTAGGTCTAGTTGAATACGGTTAGGTCTAGCTGAATACGGTTAGGTCTAGCTGAATACGGTTAGGTCTAGCTGAATACGGTTAGGTCTAGTTGAATACGGTTAGGTGTAGCTGAATACGGTTAGGTCTAGTTGAATACGGTTAGGTGTAGCTGAATACGGTTAGGTCTAGCTGAATACGGTTAGGTCTAGCTGAATACGGTTAGGTCTAGCTGAATACGGTTAGGTCTAGCTGAATACGGTTAGGTCTAGCTGAATACGGTTAGGTGTAGCTGAATACGGTTAGGTCTAGCTGAATACGGTTAGGTCTAGCTGAATACGGTTAGGTGTAGCTGAATACGGTTAGGTCTAGCTGAATACGGTTAGGTCTAGCTGAATACGGTTAGGTCTAGCTGAATACGGTTAGGTCTAGCTGAATACGGTTAGGTCTAGCTGAATACGGTTAGGTGTAGCTGAATACGGTTAGGTCTAGCTGAATACGGTTAGGTCTAGCTGAATACGGTTAGGTCTAGTTGAATACGGTTAGGTGTAGCTGAATACGGTTAGGTCTATGCACTTTAGGGGATGTTGATCTTAATCTTAGCATTTGTCCTTTTATATTGTCTCTGTTTTTTCTTACTGTCCATGTTTTCCTTGTACCGTTTCTGCTCTGCTCCTGTATTGGTTTGGTTGTAGACGCACAGTATTGCTCTGTACCTGTATTTCCAATGTGGATTCGTCCATACATGGCAAATAAAATCTCTGACTCTCTGACCAACTAGTTGAATAGGTAGTGATTATGGTTATGTCTAGTTGAATACGTTAGGTCTAGTTGAATATGGTAGTGAATATGGTTAGGTCAAGTGGAATACGGTTATGTGTAGTTGAATATGGTTATGTCTAGTTGAATATGGTTATGTCTAGTTGAATATGGTTAGTTCTAGTTGAATATGGTTATGTCTAGTTGAATATGGTTAGGTCTAGTTGAATATGGTTGGAATATGGTTAGTTCTAGTTGAATATGGTCACTTCTAGTTGAATATGGTTAGTTCTAGTTGAATATGGTTAGATCTAGTTGAATATGGTTAGATCTAGTTGAATATGGTTAGATCTAGTCTTTTGGCATCTGGGTTTTGAACACACTAGCGCGTTCAATAACTGAACCGATATGAAGATTTTCCAGGTAGAATAAATTATATTCTTATATACATTGTATGAAAGAGGAGTTACTCACGGGTCAACTGTGATCTTTATTGTATTCATATTCTTGTCCCTTTGTTTGTTATCCGCTGCGTTTACTGTAGGAGAGAAACGTGTAAAAAATGATAAGCCATGCACAGAATATCACCCCACAGAGCACACAGATCAAGAATCCATCTTAGTTTTTCCACAAAAACGTTTTCCGAATCTTTGTCTTATTTCTTCCAAACACAAAACCACAAACACAAAATGCTAAACGGTTTTATCTCTTCTATCTACTTTTTCTCCTCCTTTTTTCTGTGATTTTTCTCCCCATCCCAATTTACCTCTCGTGCCAATTCTCCCTGTCCTGTCCTGATCGTTGCTCGCATATGCCCCCCACTGGCCGGTTGTAGGGAGGATAGAAGCCTTGCATCACATGTCCCCTCCGATATATGTGGAGGCAGCCTGTCACATCTTTTCACCTGCCAGCGCGGACTCTCATTTGGCGAGGAGTAACGTGTAGGAGGCTCACACTGCCCCCGCCATTTTCCTGACTTTGCTGTGCAGGCGCCCCAACCGACCTGTAGGAGTCGCTGTTCACAACGACCAGACTACCACCCTTCGACTTCCCACCCGCTAACTCTGCCAATTGAGTTAGTATGACGGCCGGCCCAAGCCGGAGGCAACGCCGACAGCCGGATTCGAACCCGGTGTCTCTTGCGTTGGTGACGAGCGCAATGTCAGCTGCGCCACCCAGCCGCCCGAACACTTGTGTTTTGTATGTACCATAATACGTTAGAAAAACATTCAGTAAGAAAAAGGGTTCTGTAAAAGATTCACCTGAGACCTTTTTATGATTCACCTGAGACCTTTTTACAGTGCTAAAGCTCTGATTTCTAAGTGAGCAATTAGTGTTTGTACCTGTGAGGAGTGGGTGTTGCCAATTGGTAAATAAAGCCTGGCATTTTAATTGCCGTTTTAATTTTGAAATTTAAAATCAGATCTTGAACACTGTGCCTAATGTAGAGAACTGTGTGTAGTGTTTTGCAAAGGTGTGATTTGGAATTGAAAACCATGTGTAACGCAGAAATTGTGCTTGCAACTTTGCAGAATAGGTTTAGGGATTTGGTTCTTGAGTTTCAGGTTTCAATGATTGCGTTTCAAGTTCCAATTTCAGTGTGTGTAAGCAATTGAGGAAAAACTGTTAAGTGACGATTTTTTCCACTCCACTGAGGATCAATCTCTTAAGTGTCGCCGAAGTCAAGAAAGTTGGCCTAGATATACAGTACAACACCGCAGCAATCAATCACTTTCCCATTCGTTCCAGCGAGCACAAGACATACTTGAGAACAAACGGGTCTAAGCTTAGTTTGAACCGCACCATCCATGCTGCTTTCCTAACTCACGGTGAGCTCTCTTCAAAAAGCCACCGCCGGTACAGGAGATAAAACTGAGGTTTCGTTTTCACACCAGGTCTGTTTATCTTCACATGTTGTGGATTGTAATAATGACTCTTTTCTTATTTTGTGCTGATGGGGTACGATCCCGCCTCATGAGCTATGGCCCGGCCCGCTGGATAATTACATGATTACATGGGAAGACCCGGGGGAGGAGGACAAAGTGGAGTCATTACTGAATTACTTGTATAAAACAGACAAGAAAACGAGCCAGAGTGCGCGGGGAGGAAGAACAATCGTTAACAATACCTTGTAGTAAGCAGTAGGCTCACCGTTCAGCAATATCAATTCAAAAGCAATTACGTTGTTGCACCTAATTAGTATTGCAACAAGTCACGGTTATCGGAATGGGGATGCGCGGCGTGACTAGCCTGTCTTAACCGCGTCATTAAAGTAAACATTAAACAGGGGACACGGTATACCCAGTCTTCAAATCCGAGGACAGCCACATCAAATGATTTCTCAGACCCATTTTCATTCCTCACACGTGACCAGATGCGGCGTCAACCTGCCTGCAGTGCACACAAGGAGAGTCTTCTTCTTCTTCTTTTTTTTATTGATCTTTTTCCCTCTCTTTTTTCCTCCGATTTTCTCCCATCCCAATGTTAGTCGTTATGCCAATTCCCAATCCCCTTCCTGGTCGCTGCGCACTTACCCCCCACAGTCGGTCTGGGAGAGTGGAGGCTACCACGTGCTTCCTCCGACACACGTCCAGCCAATCAACCGCTTCTTTTCACCTGGCAGCGCGGATTCTCACTGAGAGGGTGTAACGTGTGGAAGGATCACACTATCCCACTTAGATCCTATACACGCTTAGCAGGCGCCCCGACCGAACTGTAGGAGTCGCTGTTTACAACGACCCGGACCCACCCCGCCAGCTTCTCCCGCCAGCTTCTCCCACCCTCTAATATTGCCAATTGTATTAGTGTGAACGGCCAGCCAAGCTGGTGACAACCCCGGAGCTGTGAGCTGGATTTGAACAGGCGAAAGGAGAGTCTTCTAATAACATGTGCCATTATCAAAATTAATAACGTTGGGAAGGGGTTAATTACTAGGGTTGGGTACCGAACTCTGTACTTTTAACCTCTTAACAGTCCTGCAAATTTTGCGACACTACCTCAGTCCCCTCTCCCCCTCCCCCACTAATCTCTTGTCACCTACACCACACCCACCCCTTCTCACACAACAACAGATCAGCACAATTTGCACTCCGGAAAGGGAGGCGCACGTTCATTATCTTGCGTACGGTACGCTTTTACCGCTTCTGTCTCAGAAAACCAACTCAAGTAAGATTTCACTCTTTTCAAAATTTCATTGGCTACACAAACGGTTAGATCAATCAATGCCACATTTCGGTACCTTAAAACATTTCGGTCTGCCGGCTCCGGGCTGCATTTTTTGCCGTGCAACCAATACATTGTTGGAAAGTTGGATTCGTCTTGTAATTCTCGAGTTACAAGACGAAGCATCCGGCGGGCGTCACTTGACAAGCCTATCTGACGAGTGACCATGTCCGGTTGTGGGCGGTCCCTGAACTGCAGAACTATCTACTCTATGGTCAGTGCTGATTATTGACCACCGTTGTAGCCAAGGAGCGTCTGCTCTGAAAGCGATCCCAGACGGGCACCAACAGTGGGGGAAGGTGACACAAGAAGACGAAGAACTCCATTGTTTTTACGAGAGCATCGAAATAAATGGCAGCGGGTGGCCATTTTGGATAGTCATGCCGAATTTTTACTGGTACACACATTACAAAAACCTTTGTAAAACATACATTTTCCGTGGGATTTTTATAAACTTTGGACTTGTACTACATAAGATTTCAGGCTATGGAACCATTATGTTTTCCAGCTCCTACCTCTCAGGTGGAACTTAAAAACAGGCATCTGGCAACCAGTAAAAAGAAATGTGAGTAAACAAAACTTTTACTTCAGTGTGTTCAAACCTCTGTTACTCTATTTCATTAGCACTCAAAGTGATTTTTCTTTATTGTGTAAGAAACTTCAGAATGTTACCTTTCAAAAGAGACCAGACATGCATGTGCTATAAGTATAAAAAAATCGCAAATTACTTTGGGTATGCAATCGTCAAAAACCCAAAAAAGAAATGGCCCCATTTTTGGCTGATGCTTAACACTTTCTGCGCCAACAACATTTATATACGTGTTTGCTCGACAACCGTTGAACGCCAACCATGTATATATACGTTATTTGGTCCATTTTTATATTCTATTCAATGTCACGGACCTGTATGTTGCCGTTAAAAGGCATACTGGGACCCCGAGGGTGCAGTACCGGCCAGATACTGCCAGGTGGCAGTATCGAGAGTGCAGTAAACCCTGTTCTAGAACCTGTGTTACACTCAAATCCCTCCGGGCGCTAAATTTAGACAGAGCAGAGTAAATCGCTTCATCCAACCACTTCGAAACACATCTGGCACACTCGATCCATAAATTGTGCCAAATTATGTCCGGGACCAGATGGACACCAATACTGGAAATCGCGATCAGACAATTGGAATATTCTTTTTGGAATACCCCTGACCAAAGGTAAGGACTATCTGACATCAATTTCAGCTTGATCCAACAATGTTTTGATATCGATCCATCCAGCTGATCAGTGTCTGTAGTGTTCAACACGAATGCCGTTACTGGCCATCAAAGCATAAAAAAACGACCCTCCCCCCTTTCATGCATTCATGATGAAACATAATACCTATTATATACATTTGATTTGGAAATAGTAGCGTGTCCAGTAGAATACACGTAGCGCCCTATTATCCCGGATCACTCCTTTTTTTTATCCACTTTTTCTGTTTTTCTCCCATCCCAATTTAGTCGTGCCAATTCCCCCCTCCCCCGTCTTGATCGTTGCTCGCATGTGCCCCCCACTGGTCAGTCGTAGGGAGGGTTGAAGAATCTATTGCATGTCCCCTCCGATACATGCAGAGTCAGCCAGCTACTTCTTTTCACCTGCCAGCGCGGACTCTCATTGGCGAGGTGTAACGTGTGGGAGGCTCACACTACCCTCAACATCTCCTGTCCTTGCTGTGCAGGCACCCTGACCGACCTGTAGGAGTTGCTGTTTACAACGACCAGATTACCACCCATCGACTCCCCTCCCGCTGACTCTGCCAATTGAGTCAGTATGACGGCCGGCCCAAGCCGGAGGCAACGCTGACAGCCGGATTCGATACCGGCATTTCACGCGTTGGTGACGAGCGCTTAGACCGCTGCGCCACCCAGCCGCCAATCACTCCTAAACTATACTTATATTCACCATGGGATAACGCGGGAATGTATGCATGAAAAAAGTATCTATTTTTTGCATGTTTGACAGAAGAAAGTCACTGTCAAATGACTATAGTATTGTCTCCATAGCTATAATATAGAATATAGATATAGCTCTACAAACAAGGTGACACACCCCTATATTTAAAGCGTGGCATAGCTAGAACGGGACATGGCTAATCCCTAGCACTGAATAAGTTATGAGGTTAACTAACGTTAGCTGCTAACCCTAACATTAACTAAGCTAAGGCACAGGAGAAATCAGTTTTGTTTTTGCAGAGTTCCAATAGTGAGGAAAGGGGGGGGGCTGAGCCCGTCTCTCCCTCTGTGCGTTCAATGATTTGAAGTAGCGTTTCACTATAAAAACAAACTGGATAGTTGATAAATATTTCACTTCATTAGCAAAAATATTGCTAATGTATTATGATATAATGGATTAAATATGGATTAGGCTAATTAGTTTTAACAATCCTGATGCCTGAGCCTATTTTATTCAAAGGGAAGATATTGATTTAAATATGTATATAGCCTATATATTAAAAAAGAATCATTTAAATCTTATTTCCTGTGCTAGCACAAGCACTACCTTAGCATGGAGTCGAGAGATAACACACAATAATTCATGGAGATATAATAAAAAGCAATTTGTAAGTTTTGGCCGGTAAAAAATCTCTGGCTGGTAGTTTTTTTAAATCTAAAAAGTAAATGTTATTTTATTTTCTTCAGCATTTAGCTACAACAGTGGTTCTCAAACTACGGGTCGCGACCCAAATTGGGGTTGCGGATATGTTACAGCGCATTTGAAAGTAAAAAGAAAAAATTATTTATTTTATTTAATTTATTATAATTTTTTTTTAATATTCTGGCAACATATTTTGGCTAAATATGCCTCGTTTTATAAATGTGTATTGATAACAGTGATGCAATTACATTTTCTAATAAATATGCATGATCAAGTTCAACAACGTGGGCTTTTATTTTGATATTCCTCAATTCCACATTGAAATTATGCAATACATTAACACAGCGCCAGGTCTTTATTCAATGGATGTAGTTTTAGAATGCCAAACTTGCGAGTCCTAAAACTATATTTTATATTATAGCTATGGATCTAATAACGCCGTCGACTGTCAGTGAGTTGCTTCTGGTCAACATGCAAAAAATAAAAAATTGTTTTTTCATCCGTACATTTCCATTTTATACCATTTTGAATATGAGTATAGTTTGAGTGATTCTGAGTCATTCCAGGAAAAGACGAGAAAAAGGCATTTTTGTGTAATCCAGTTATCACGTTGTAATTTTTCTGCTGATTATCTAATCATCCTGAAATCAACGCTAGATTATCATTATTATGTCTCCTCTTGCATACATGAAATGGCCCTTGTAGCGTGACCTGAGGATACTAGTAAAACATTTTGAAATATTAAATTTAAAATAGAATCAATTGTTATAATAGTTAGTTGCAGCCCTAGTGAACATAAAGGCGAATTTTGGCTGGCGTTTTTCCTTTTTTGTATTTTTATCCACAGCACCTTGCAGCAGTCTCGATAGCAGCATCTGAAGCAGTTGTTGTTTCCCTCTTGCAGTAAAAAAGGTGTACCACAACTATACGACTACTGTACATGAAAGAGAATGCTGGAAAATGGAAATTAATTCCCCCAAAAAGCCACACGCTCATCCTTGTGCCTCTGTAACTTTCTGTGCCACAGCACAGACTGGTCTGCGCCATAGTTTTTGTAAGATATTGCATGGATTCACACACCCACCCACATACAGATGCTACTGAATGTATACTGTCCTCGGACAGGCTCTACCTTCCGCAGACATAACTACGACAGAGTGTATTTAGTGGATAGCTTCAATACCCAACAGAATTTAAATATATACTACAATGGAGTGTGTTTAGTGGATAGATTCATTACCCAACAGTTTACTAATGAACTACGACAGAGTGTGTTTACTGGATAGTTTCAATACCTAAGAGTTTACTAAACAACTACGACGAAGCTTGTTTAGTGGCTCTTTTGAATACCTAAGAGTTTACTAATAAACTACGACGAAGCGTGTTTAGTAGATAGCTTCAATGCCTAAGAGTTTACTAATCAACTATGATGGAGCGTGTTTAGTGGATAGCCTCAACAATACACAAATGGACAAGTAAATCAATGGTGCATATCATGCCGCGTATGCAAGACGAACATGTTGGATTCACTCACCAAGAATTTCATCGAAGATTTTGTACAAGCCAGGGACGTAGGTGATCTCTCTCGCATTCATCCCTATGTCTTCATCGAACACCCACATTTGCTGAAAAGAGGGCGAGAGGGGAGACTGAGATTTTTACCAGGAACGACTTTATGAAACTATTCAGTAGTCAGTCACTGCAAGAGGACAGAGGGGTACACGACTACAGTGACACAAACAAATCTTCTTGTTGTGAGGACAGACTCCTGGGCCCTCATTTATCAAACTGACGTACGCACAGATATGTGCGTAATCCGTGCGTACGATCATTTCTAAGCAAAGTGTGGGATCTATCAATTTGAACTTGTGCTTGACTTTGTGCGTATATTTAAGCACAGGTCGGACCATGCGTAGTTGGCGCCCGGTGGTAGAATATTTTTACAACGCGGAAATAAGCACTGACTGCGCTCTGCGTAACTCAACTCGTTATTATTTTGCGCATATATTGCAGAAATACGGGAACGTTTTGATTATATTTAAAAGGCTTTGCCATTGTTAAACGTAATAAGTGGAACCCCGAAGCTGTAAGCAGAATACAAGTCATATGAACACCCACGATATAAACGCATTGCAACGAGAACAGACAGAGGTTATTTGTTGAGTGTATGTGTATACAAAACCCTTGCAATAAATGTGTCTTAAATGAATGAAAAGCATACATGCTCTGGACACAGAGCATATATCGTGTGGGTGATATCATGACTTGTATTCTGTGTCAAAGCCTAAATCAAAACGTCCCCGTATTTCTGCAATCTATGCGCAAAATAATAACGAGTTGAGTTCTAACAAAGAACGTATTACATGCTGGTAGGCTGATAGAGTAAACTATGATATGAATATGATATGATATAAAGGTATACTGGTCCGTCCGCGATAATAATAATAGCTTCATTTTACATAGCGCCTTTCAAGAGACCCATGCAAGGTCGCTTTACATAGATGGGGAGGGGGGAATAACAAAGTAATAAAGATAGTGGACAGACTATGTAAATATGATGATGGGATTCAAGTTCGCGTTTTTATTGATCATAGGCATGCTGACACTAGTATTATTAATGTCATAATCAAACATTCTAGAACATTTGTCGTCACAGATCACGTCATAATAGAACATAGGCTACATGGCATGGTCCATCGTGATATTGTGTAGACTGTTATTACTGTACCACCCATTGTGACAACAGCCTTGTGAGCTCCCGCACACAAACATGATGGAATTCAAGTTCATGTATTGATCACATAGGCAGGCTACATCATACATGGCAGTGAGATTCATTGTTCTTGTATATGCTCTCGTATTATTGTTTATATAGGCTACCCAATACTGACATCAAAATAGATTGTATGCCTCTAGAAATCATATGCAGCAGGTAGAAAATTGACGGAAAATCCGTCGCGATTTGGAATAAAATTGAGGAGAACTTTAATCCCTGGGTATTAATCAAACAAAACGGAAAAAGGCAGTCATATTCCAGCACGGTCTTTATTAGTGTTTGCGCTGCCCAGGCAGCAATGGTTAATAGATATCATATCCGACATCACCGTACGTGTACACGTCTGTCAGCCTGTCTCATAACACGCTTCCCTCGGTTTAGTCCATTTTTCCACATTTCATGGGGGTGTTCCATTACCGTATATGGTTAATCGGGGGGGTTTTGGTATGCAAATACGTGAAAGTGTGCACGAGCCTCGGCGTAGGACCAAGGTGATATTTATCATGACAGGTGTGCGTAGGACCCGTGTACGCACGTGTGATAAATCCCGTTTTTTTTGTGCGTGCACACATTCTAAATTCTGTGCTTACGTGTGGAAATAGAACATTTTCTGAGGAAACTTGATAAATGAGGGCCCTGGACTGTGAAGGTGTGTTCTGAGATGTATTATCAAAAGAAAATCTTATGTCAAACCAAATTACTCAACTATTTAATTGAATAAAACTCCAGTTATTGGAGCTGATGCTAATATTTTCCCACCAGGCTGATGCCATCTGGCCCAAGAGCGGCAGTGGATTTGTTTTAACTTGGGACCTTTGTAGAATATCCTTACAACATTCTCAAGTAATCAAAGCAGTGCGCTTTGTGTGTGTAGTCGTTTCACTGAAGCGCACCTCGCCACTGAGAAGCTTGAGACCCACTGAACTCATATGTGGTGCAAAACAATAACGGAACGCACGGGAGTGCTCTTTCACATCTGGGTTCAGCTGTGAATAACGACGGTATACCTAATAGCATTATCTACTGTTGATAAGACAGCTGCCAGCGGCATGTCTCTGAAACCTCTGACTCTTTCTGCGTGAGACAAAAGTCCCGCAGGCAATAATGGTGCCGTTAACTCACCTGGGTGACTGGCTCCACGGAGCCGACGTAGCTGTCAGGTCGGAGTAGGATGTGCTCCAGCTGGGTCTTCTTCTGGTACACACGTTCCACGGACATCTTCTTGGAGCTCTCCGTGGACATCTTCTTGGAGCTCTCCTTCTTGGCGCCGCCCTCGCTCTTGCCACCTTCGCCGCGGCCGTTGGCGGCGGCAGCCTCCTCCTTTTTGGCCGCATTGTTCTTTTCAAAGAGGGTCTGTCATTAGACATAATGTTTGTTATTATAACCCCACTACAGATAAAATGGCGGCTCGCCGTGTTGGGTGACAGCTGGTCATCAGTGCTCACTAAAAGAGAAACGGCTTCACGGGAGTCTACAAGCCTGGGTTAGTTCAAACTTCTGTGATTACAAATAAATCTAAACATTTTTAGAGACTAGTCTTACATCACTATCCCACATTTCCTTTTGTTTTTATTAAACCTAAACCCTTCCTTGTTCCTTTTTCTCTCCCCAAAACACAAACCCTACTCCTGCTGCAACTTTATAAATTGCCCCTAGCTGTCAACATGTTGTTCTGCATGATTTAATGTAGTTTGGTTGTAGTTCAACTATTTTATTTTTTCTTCGATACGCTAAGCATGTCTAGTTTGAGAAACTAGTCTACATTTTCTAGTAGTACTACTACGTTTTTATAGCCGTTTCACCAACACTGCATGTTATTATGGCGTCCTCTTTTACTACTCTGAGAGGTGGGCGTACAGTATGTAGGAATCTCCCACTGAAGATGCGCCACCGAACTGGGCCAGGAAAACTACAGAGGACAGAAACTTTTATCGAATCTACACTACTGGGTGGTTGTGTTATGATGACAAAAACGAATTTGCTCACTGTAGAGAGGGACAACTGCGGCAATCGTGAATTGAACTCATACTTATAAAGACTTAAGCCGGGACAAAATCCCCGATCATGTCCCACTAGACTAGGAGGAGACAGAGACCCCCCTGATGTGTGTACGGCAGGCAGCAGACGCTCGCTGATAGATGCCCGGCTGACCTAGAGCTTATACCGCTGCGTCCTGCGACCAGCTGCTCCATTGTTGTGTGGCCCGAGCTGCCAGTGAGGCGCCCGGAGCAGACATGGAACCCGGAGCAGAGACAGTGGAACCCGGGGAAGGAAGGGGTTCAGGCCGGCCTGGGGGTGGGGGGCTGCTGGAGTACATATCATGGCAGATAGTCTTGCTGTTTAGGCCTTTTATTAACCCTGTCTGAATGACAGCATGTACTGTTAGTGGAGAGACCATAGTGGTGTACAATTAGGTTATTGTTTTACTGCAGCAAAGACCTCAGAAGTAGACCGAGGTGATCTGGATATAACGGAGCGGTGTAACGTCCCGTCCAGCACCGGGACCCGGGCTGAGTACATGGAGAGATGATGGGCACATAACACACGACTTGGCCTAGGCTACTTAGGGGGGTTTTAAGCTAAACCTCTTCGAATTATTAAGGACATATTGATGATATGCGAGCACGGCTATGTTACGAATTACACACATTTAGTCAAGCGATCACCGTTTAGGTTGCATTGGCTACTTACCACCCAAGTGAGACCCCCACTCCCTGCTGCGCCGTTGGACATCTTCCTTTGTGATCCCTAAATTTTCGTGTTGCAGTTTTAGCCCAAACGTCTTCCAAGTCCAGAGAAAATGAATGTCCACCAATTCGAGAATTATTTCAATCACTTAAACCAACTAATACGTGTTTAGTTTCCATATTCTAGTCCAGTTCTCGTCAAAAATTATCTTCCATAGGCATCAAAACAGGAGCACAGTGGAGGGGAGTGTGATCGCGGCTATTGTTAAAATCGACAAGCGGTGGCAGGACTAGGCCTAAAGTTCCAACAAAGATGCTAACGTTAGCTACTAATACTAGAATATAAATACTGTACAAAATGCTACGTTTAATAAATAGTTTAACAATATTGCATATAATAAAATAAAAAATGATTATAAATAACGTTTAACTAAAAATGCTCCAAAAACGCTGGTGCACTTAAAAGACTTTTCATTGAGAAATAAAACGCAGCTGCAGCCTCCGTGCGGCTCCACCGTCACCTCGACATCCAGACACACGCCCACAGCACAGCGGACCAATCACAGGCACGCTTTCACAAGCGCCGGTATTTCGACCAATAAGAGAAAAAGACAGCCCGTGCTGTAGTTAACGTTTGTAACGACTAGAGGGTGGCAGAGATACACACAGACCTCGGTATCAAAAATGCTTCAAAACATGGCAGGGGGACTAGGTGTCAACAATACAAACTGTACTCATCTCAATACATTAAAAAGTACAAGATAACTGTAGAAAAATATCTTTATTGCACAGGTGGGTAAACATTCAACTCCTCCCATTAAATCAAACTTCCATTTGAGCCATTTTGATTGAACATAGTCACATGATGATGAAGTTGTACAGCCACAGCAATTCATTTCTTCATGTCACTGGCAACAGGTTAGAGTCCTCCCCACTGGGAAAATGTCTACATGCACCACAGATAAATATGGAGACGCTCACAATAGATGCAAATTACGAGACTTGATAAACAACATGGCTTTGCAAAGACAACATGGGTGGTTTACATGATGTAATGATGAATTGAAAATGGGGGACCCTGATGTAAACAAGACGAAAGTCTTTCTCTGGTCTGCATCCCCTTAACAATTGTATGTACTGTACCCATTCTGCAATCTGTTAATAAAGTTTTCAATCAATCAATCAATACAATTCAGCGGTTCTCAACCTTTTTTATGTCAAAGTCGGCAAAATCGATACGGCAGAGGGACCCCGATTTGATACGATTTTGTCTGAGGGATCCCCGTATGAGGAGATATTTGTTGTTGGATATGATTTAGTCCTGCCTATACCACTCATATTTTCCCATTGGGCTGACCTCTAGTCACTGAAACAGTGAAACACTACTCACAATTATTCTGATAACCCAGTGAAGCCCCCTTCAAGGACCCCATGTTGAGATGAAATACATAATCCAACACCATCTAGCTTAACACTTTGGCTGCCGGAAAACACCTAAACACGTCATTCCCGGCCATGCTCAAGTTGCCGAAGACGCTTTACAGCGTCTTTAATATCAATATTTGAAAAATCTGGGATCGGATTCATATTTCCCCTCCGCTGGCCTGAGATCCACCAGGAGGATCCACTGAGCTCTCTGGCGGTTCAGGAGCGCCATCTGGTGGCCGATCGGCGCAATCGCTTAACAGGAAGTGCCGTAGAGGTTGTGCTGGTCGGCCGTATTACTTCCGGGCACTCGCTAATAGGTCCCGGGACTCGATCTCGACACACTACATAGCGATCGATTTCCAATAACTCGATAAACAACATGATTTGGACGTATATACCATTATACAAGCTGGAGATGGACCGGGTAAATCGACATCCCATAATGGTAAAATTTCTACTCTACGATGATCGCCCAACGGCGCGCGGAGACTGGGGTGAGTTTTAGCGTGTAAAGTTACCGTCTTCAATACTAACTGCTATTATCAACATTTGACCCACATTAGATGATTGGTATAACGCTGCCCACGGAATTATAAACGCCCCCTAGCCCATCCGGTCAACATCAGATGACGTGTAGTAACTTCTAGAAGTACGTCTAGTTGGAATTTTTTATATCGCGCTGATTGCCATAAAACTGTATTGCATCATCAATATAATGTATTTGGGGCTATAGATCACGTTCTGGAGAAAGCTGCAGAAAGAGATGAAAACATACTTATACATTAGAGTAGACCATACTTTACTATGAATATGTGAATGAAAAAGTTTAACGTTGCTACACAATGAACAATACATATAGGACTTTGAATGGGCCCTAATAATGGCAATGTAGCAATAGAATTTAAAAAGTTATAGCCCTGCAAAGAAGGGGACTTTCTCTATAGACAAATAGAGCCGGCAACCTACGGTTGATAATGAATTTAACCCATGGCAGCCAAAGTGTTAAGAAACTAGAATGTTAAGAATTCTTTAAAGAGGTATACCGCTATAAACATTTCCAGTTTCCATGAAATACACTGACAAGGTGAAAAACTATTAAATTATTAAATACACTTCAAATCATGAAGAGGAGATGTTAGACAACAAAGAGACAAGTTAAAGGTAGATCTTTGAACGTTGAGACATGGACTGTGGAAAAGGGTGCGTATAACCTAAAACTACGAATATATCACCAATGTTTTGTACACTGAGTGTATATACACAAGGGATCCAAATATACTGATCTGTAGGTCACCTACATTAGCCCATGCATCAGCTACCATTGCTGGGAATTAAGATTTCAGGAGAATTGTAATAAAAATGTAATAAAAAAAACCTGCACTTGTAATTCTTTACCGTATACTCGACAGTATAGTGCCGTCTAAGATCCACCCACTTAGCCCAGAATGTATCTGTGTCTCAATTCAGGGGCTGCATCCTTCAAAGGCTGCATTTGAAGACCAAATGCATCACAGCGGTGCAACCAACCAAGGCTGTCCCATTTCAAAAGGCTCCTTCAAATTATTTCCCCGAATTGGAGGATCCAACGGATGGATCCTTTGGGACAGCCAAGTATCCCAGAAAGCATTTCACAATAACAGCGATGCAGAAGGCTAAAAACTGGGACCTTAATGAAGTTTATTATGTCACTTTATTAAGTTTAAATGTTTTTTCAGGCAAGAAAGTAGCCATTTATATTCCCAATATGTGGTAAGTTTTTCCAAATAACGCCCGTTTGGAAGTTGGCTCCAACGTGTTGGGAGATGGAACAGCTGGCTGGGTGAGACTCAACCTATCCTATTTATTCATTGCGTGCCAGTGATGTTTGGAATTTCTCTTCCAAAATGGCATCGCTGAATCTAACAGTGGCAGACAATTACACTTTTAAATTAGTATTGGGTTTCAACTATATAAATGTAAAAAACAAAGGGCCTTAAAACATAAAATGTCTGGTTAAAATAGTCATGATAACCAACGTTGCCAGCTTCATGGCGCTTTGTGATGCAAGGGTAAGCGTGGCGGGAAGAGCTGGTGATGAAAATAGGAAATCCTCCGTAGATCAGACCGTCTCATTTAACCATGCCTGGGTTTGGCCATCGCGGTCTACGAAGGACCCGCTTTTGTAGACCGCATCCTTTGTAGGATGTGGCCCCTGAATTGAGACACAGCTAGAGTCAGAGCAGCCACCAACAATGAAAGATAATTAACACACGCCACTATGTGTCATTAACACACACCAGTATGTCATTACACACACCAGTATGTCATTAACACACTCCTCGTCAGCGCAGCCACGAGCAATGAAAGAGAATGAACACACAGCCTCGTTTTCCCGACCACAAGGTGTGGAGGGAGGCCCGTCGTCAAGCGTCGTCGAGGTCTATGAGGATCTCAAACGAGGACTCCTCCATCTCTTTCAGACTCCGACGGAACAGCTGAGCGTGTTGCCACGACATCTCGCCCTCCCCGCCGCTGAGCTCCGCTTCGACGACCACCTCGGAGGATCCGGAAAGACTCGGGAATGAATGCAGCTCCCCATCTGTGTGTGTGGTCAAATACAAGAGAGATAATTAGCAGGAAGCCTCTCCTCATTTTATACAAATGAGAAGTTTGTCAGTGTGATGTACAGTATGTTCCTCTGTAATCGCATTAAACATTAAAAAGAGGCATTTCAGTGACAAATTATGCTGGTTTATTTTGAAGTATTTGGAAGTATTTGGGGTTTCAGGCGAGCAACCCGAACAATTTGGGCATAATGCATATAGCGCGTCATATCTCGCCATCTATGAAAAAAGACTGGATTCTTCTGGAAAGGGGCGATGTTTAGCATGGAATAGCGCACAAACTAAAGTATGTAGAAATCAACTGGTTAGTCAGTCTTGGACTATAAACAATGCCTGTCAAATGAGCCATACTATTGTCTCCATAGCTATACAAATTTGCAATAACGCTGGCGCCATTGAGTAAAGATGGGAAAAGAGCGTGGCCGCCAATGAGTTAAAAGGCACAGATATCCTCTTTTCAATGCCGGTTTTAAATCTGGATGTAATACCACCAGGCTCCCGGTAGAGGGCAGCAAATACCGTGAATGAAATCTACTGTAAATACAGTTACTTCCGGATAATCGACAGTTCCGCCATTTCTTACCAGATTGAGACGCAGTCTTTTCCTAGATGTTCGCAGAAAGGTAAAGAAACAATATACGTTGTATTTTAAATGACATTCCAGTCATTGCTTGTAAGAAATCCGTTGGCTGCTAGTGTGAGCTGGGTAGTGTAGTATTATGAAATGTAGACGTCCATCGAAAGCCCTGGATCTCCTCTTTCTCTGGACTACAACGATTTCATTTCGGATGCAATGCGCAGAGATTTTTAGAAGCTTATATTTAGCTAATAGCGTTTAAAATCATTGCTAAACAAACGTAGTGCTGAAAATATACACTTTGACTGCTGTTTTAATAGGGTCAGGGAATTTACTCTTGGCGACATTTGAAACAGAAACACAACACACTTAAGGACTGTATTG
Organism: Notolepis coatsorum; assembly: GCF_963971535.1. Taxonomy (NCBI): domain Eukaryota; kingdom Metazoa; phylum Chordata; class Actinopteri; order Aulopiformes; family Paralepididae; genus Notolepis; species Notolepis coatsorum. The sequence goes on along the minus strand of NC_140168.1, from coordinate 61,027,858 downwards.
ATCTATTTGTGTGACGTTAAATAAATCTCGGACCGGTACCGGGCCAATCGGGCTTAATTAATACATTTTACAATAAGCAGAGAAGCCATTTTCTAGCCGTATTCTTACATTCCCAGTTGTAACACAAAGCATATGGCTTCATCTCCATAAAAAAAAATTAATCATATTCTACGGTTCCACCATGTAGTGTCCATATTGTCTCCACATATCCATTTGTCATCTTCTTTATGTCATATTTACACAGTGGTTTCTACATGAATGAGCATCTCTCTCACGGTCACGTCAGCCTACCCCCTGAGAACTCTGTGGTGTCGGGGCCAGACTGCAGGCTCCAGCGGACTTTGCCCGAGTGGAAGGTCTGGCTGCAGGTCCTGACAGACGCCCCTCGGATCCTCATCCCCGCCGGAGCGCAGTCAAACCTCCAGCTGACCTTCCCCATGGAGGAGCCCTCCGTCCGGGCCATGTACACCTGAGCACCGTGGAGAGAGGAGACAGGGAAAACGTTTACTTTACATAGTAGAATCTGTAACGCTGTTACGTACCACTACCTTATTACTATACTGTGGATTTCTCCCAGACCTCTCAGCAGAGCCTGAGGTGTGGTCAGTAATAGAAACCCCTCCCCCTATCCCCACACAACTCCAACCCACACACCAGACCAAAACAAGTAATGTAAACAAAGTGCAGTATCAAGAGGGGCTATTTTGCCAAGAAGTCACTGTTTGACAGCATTACAGATTATACCTTTAACACTTTAACTGCCGGAAGACGCTTTTAGGCGTCCTTTCCCGCCATGCTCAAGTTGCCGAAGACGCCGTAACTCGTCTTTGATATCAATATTTCAAAAATCTGTGATCGGATTCATATTTCCCATCCGCTGGCCTGAGACCCACCAAAAAGCCCCACCGAACCCTCCAGCGGTTCAAGAGCGCCATCTGGTGGCCGATCGGCGCAATCGCCCAACAGGAAGCCACTTGGACGATGTGCTATTCACCCACACCACTTCCGGGCACTCGGTACATGTCCCGGCATTCTAGCTCGTCACAACACACAGCGATCCGTTGCCAATAACTCGATAAACAACATGATTTGGACGTATATACCATTATACAACCTGGAAATGGACTGGGTATTCAAACATCCCATAATAGGAAAATGTATACTCCACGCTCATCGCCCCAACGGCGCGAGGAAGATACGGTAAGATTCAGCGTTATTTTTCAATGTCTCCTATACTAACTGATCTGATGAACATATGTCCCACATTAGATGAATGGTATAATGTTGCCCACGGAATTATAAACGCCCCCTCGCCCATCCGGTCAACATCAGATGACTAGGGATGCCCCCCGGACCCCGGTTTTGAACGGGAACCGGTACTATATTAGAAAATACCGGAGTATTTATAAGCTCCGACGTCCTCGGTACTGCTATCGATACTCTAGAGAAATTATTATTATTATTATTATTATTATTATTATTATTATTTAAAAGTTGCGAACGATCCTCTCTGTCTCTGCACGAGAAGCGAGCCGCAGCCAGCGAGTCAATTATTACACACACTCCTCGCGAGTCGCTCGCTAGTGCTACACATAGACATACGGGTACTACATACGGGTACTCCTTAATGAAAGTGCTCCCCGACGCCCCGTGCTATAGCGCGCTGCACACAGACAGCAGCTCTGCATGCACTGAGTCGTGATCATGGCGGATAGAGCGAAGCGTTCTAAAGTATGGATATACTTTACAAGGGTCAATGCCGACAATGCACGTTGCCACAAGTGCAACAAAACATTTGCCAGTAAGGGTGGCAATACGAGCAATCTATCAAAACATTTGTTGGCAAAACACGATATTAGTGTGCAGAAATGCGCGTATTTGACTGCCTTGCGCGCAGTGTCCCATCTGCATCCACGTCCACTGCAGCCGGTAAGCCAAGATACAGAGTTGCCTAGGCTAATAACGAATTATTACAAATAGGCTAATAAACAAAATAATTGTTTAGCTACAAATACTACAATCTCAGTGTATATCGTTTTTTTTTGTATACATAGTTGTCTAACTTGTCTGTTGTTGTTATAAGTTATTATTGAAGCAGCTATTCCCACCACTCCACACAAATTTACAATAATTCAATCATTTCTAATCTTTACTGTAGGGAGATGACCAATGCTCTCAACTGCAAATATAAAAATCATAAAAAAATAATCAAAAAGAACCGATAAGAGTATCGATAAAGTACCGAACCGTTAAGCAGTATCGATAAGAGTAGTAGTATCGATAAAATCCTAACGATACCCATCCCTACAGATGACGTGTAGTAACTTCTAGAACCATGTCTAGTTGGAATTTTTTATATCGCGCCGATTGCCATCAAACTGTATTTCATCATCAATATAATGCATTTGGGGCTATAGATCACGTTCTGGAGAAAGCTGCAGAAACAGATGAAAACATACTTATACATTAGACCATACTTTAGTATGAATATGTGAATGAAAAAGTTTAACGTTGCTTCACCCTGAACAATACATATAGGACATTGAATGGGCCCTAATAATGGCAATTTAGCAATAGAATTTAAAAAGTTATAGCCCTGCAAAGAAGGGGAATTTCTCCATAGACAAATAGAGCTGGCAACCTACTGTATATCGTGAATTTAGCCTTAGGCAATCAAAGTGTTAAAAAGGTATAAAACAAAAACAAAATTTTACTTTTTTGTTTTGGTCTGACATGTGGGTTAGAGTTGAGTAAATGATTATGAATTTAAATATAAGTCCATAAAATGTTCAATCAATTAACCGTCTGTAGTGTGGTAGTGAAAGGGTTAAGAGGGATATTAAAAACGAACCATTTGCCAGTCTTCTTCCACCTTCCTGAACACAGAGGTCTTCCTCCAGACAGCCTGCTCCCAGCCCTCCGTGACCTCATCAGCGTTAGACACTCGACAGTACTGGTCCTTAGTGGCGCTGTACCTCAGATGGAACAATCTGGCACTCTTCTCTGTGACGGTGGGAGTGAACACGTACTCTGTAACCTTTGGGAGGGCAAATAATGCACAAGACATCCTTAATTAGCCAAGCAGTGAGCCTGTGTTTACACAGCACCTGTTGCTTTCCACAAATTCACTATAGAGTGTGTGTGAATGAGTGAGTGAGTGTATATATATAACACATACCACACCTGGTTCAGGTTCAGGGACACCTCATGACCAAGCAAGATATTATGCTTACTAGGCTTCAGAGGCAGAGCTATCGTGCTACACTTGTATAATGAGAAATGCCATGGCCAATAAAATATTGATGAAAAACATTAGTGGAATGTACTGCAGCTCAACAAAGCTCACACACTCTGCCACAAGTATAAATAGGAGAGTATTAACACATACGGGGCCAACCACGGACATGTCCGTGTTTCGGATCCAACGCTTGAGGGCCAACCACGGACATATCCGTGGCTAGGTTGTTTTGGCTTTTATTCCATTTTAATAACCTACTCAATGTCACCGAGCAGCACTGCAGAATTACCCTACTCTTGGAATTCGGAAAAGTGCATTACCGGCCAGATCCTCGTAGGGGCGCTGTCTCGATAATGCAGTGTTCCCTGTGGCAGAACGGTGTAATTATTATTTTTTAATCTTGAATGGACTTTCGTGTTAGCCTGAATCTATGCGTGTAGCATGGAATACGTTTTGGGGCGCTGAATTCAGTATGCAGTAAAGGAATATATCATCAGCCAATGGACATATCGATCTACCAGATGGCGATCGATAACTGGGAAATCCTTTTTGCAGTCCAACCGGGCCACGGTAAGAGCTTTTTCCCGTAAATGACATGCTGATCAGGCCTTGTTATCATACTCAACCAGCCGATCAGCGAATGTGGCTACTGAGGCTAACGCCGTTATTGGTAATCAATAATCAGAAACGACGTCTTCCCCCCCCCCTTTCATGCATTCATGGTGGACCATGATACAGACTATATGCATTTTGATTTTTAGCTCTAGCTTCTGTAGGGCCGAAACGCCATTCGATTTAACGTTATTAGCTTAGCAGCCTGTATCTCGTTTTGCAGGAAATATACCAGACCAATCCCATATAATGTTCATATTCAAGACGCTATAAAATGGGAACGTATTGATGAATTCTTTTTTTCTTTAAGCCATTTTGAAGGGACGGTTTTCTAGTGTCAATTGACAATGAGAATGGACAGATAGCAATAATATAAAGTATAGATTTAGCTCTACAAACAGCCTCACGCACAATGAATACTTATTATGATAAGCTGGCCTTATAGAGTGGGTCCGTCTAATACCCCTGGCCGTCAATGTATTAACGTGTGTAGCCACATCCGCATCAACATTGAGAAAGAGCGTGTGTATGGTGGGTAACGCAGCTCACCGGTGGGGAAGTCGCTGCGCCCGTCTCCCCCCGGACGGTCCTCCAGGCCTGGGATCCAGAGACACGGCCGCCCAGCCCGCCCGCTTTGGGTGTCTTGGGGGATATGAACTCCACCAGCTCCACCAGCAGCCTCTCCAACAGCTCCTTCTTCCTCTCTGGGCTCAGGGACTGCTGCCTCTTTACAACAACAACACACTGTACATCATTATCACAGAGACTACAGTCTCTTTACAATGACAACAACAACACACTGTAGATCATTATATCAGGGACTAGTCTCTTTACAACAACACTGTAGTGTAGATCATTATTACAGGGACTACAGTCTCTTTACAATAACATACTGTACATCATTATCTCAGGGACTACAGTCTCTTTACAACAACAACACACTGTAGATCATTATCTCAGGGACTGCAATCTCTTTACAACAACAACAACAATGTAGATCATTATCTCATGGACTGCAGTCTCTTTACTGTAACAACACAACATGGTGAAGGGGTGTAAAGAGAAGAAGCAGCACCGTACCGCAGCATTGAGTCCGTTAATGGCGTGTCGCAGCCACGGCTCCTGAACTTTGGTCCGCCTGGACAAGACCTCCGGATGTTTACAGGAATACCTCCAGGTCACGTCCACAACCTGCGTCCAAAAAGGGAAACTATAGAGAGTTCATGTCCGAAGGAGACGATTGTTTACTATTGTGGAACTGTTTACTCAAGGGCTTCTACTGGACATATTTCTATTGGGGATTGAAATTTTCACTAAATGTAAAACTTTGTTCTGGCAACTGTGAATGTAGGTTTAGTTTAGAATGAACAGACTGCTATTTCCATTACCAACAACCAGAGATTAATCGACTAGTCTAGTCATATCATCATTCATTATCAAATTCCAAGACATCTCCATTGTTATTCCAAGACCTCTCCATGGTTATTCTGTGACAAAGAGGGATACTTTTATGTCTAATTTGTGTGTCTTGTTTTTGCCATAACTCTTAGGGAATTTGTGATTTGGATTAATTTAAGTCTTTCAAGTACAACTAAATCAGCCACAATTCTCATGAAACACTTGAAGATGTAATAACAAATACCAGTTGACTTATTTGGACCACTTTCACAAATCCTTTCCAGGGCTTGGAAGATAAAATGGTCTAAATCCCACAACTTCTCCAGGTTTTTCCCACAATAGTAGGAACCCTATTACAGCGTTTCGGAATCATTAAAAAACATCCTTCAATGGAATCTGGGTTTTGTCGGTGCAAGAGGCACACATGCAGAAGAGGAGAGAACATCCTGGACACGTCTGAGTCGGTCCTGAGAAAAACGTGGCGTCTCCCTCACCTGGTCCTTGGAGAAAGCCAGGACGTAGGAGAGCTTCTTTGCCCAGCCGGCCTCGTACAGCAGGGGCTTGTCGCAGGCGTTCTCACACGAGTCACAGTGGAGCCAGCGCCGCTGGGAGGCCGAGTACACCTCCGTCCACACGTGGTCTGAAACCAGAGAAGACAGACTGTCAAGACGCTCTTCACTCATACAGTCAGTGGTGCTATTGTTGTTGTTGTTGTGGTGGTGGTGGAGAAAACTTAAATAAATGTTGTTTCTGGACACATGCAAAATAAACAACTTTTGTTTGGGGCTGTCCCAGAGACTAAAGACATTCTTGGTCCAATAGATTTAATTAGCAAAAAAGGGGGGGTTACACACCATTACTTCCTAGTATCTAAAGTGTTAAAGGGGACATGCATTATAAATGGCTTTTTTCAGTATTTACCATTGTTTTATAGCAATAGGGGTTAGTATCAATGGGTCTGTGTCTCTAATTACCATATTGACTCATCAGTCTAGTCTCGAGTTCACGAGATCTTCCCTCACTCAACTAAGCCGTTCTGATTTGACGGTATTCCTGAAGTGAATAGGGAACTGATCTGCAGTAACGGCCCCTCTATGGTTGTAGTGCAGTGTAACCCGACACTTCCTCAAACAGGGTTTGACAGGCGGAGAACGAGCGAGGGGGAGAGAGAGAGAGAGGGCGGGAGGGACTGCAGAAGTGTGTGTAAATGTGTGTGCGCCATCTCTCTCCCATTACACACAAACTTGACTGCGTGTGTGTCGGGGGCGCATCTCTCCTCTCTCTCTCTCTCTCTCTCTCTCTCTCCCTCTCTCTCTCTCTCTCTCTCTCGTATGTATCACGCTGTGTGGGTGACTGTCACTGAAAGCACTTATGGGCGGAGACCATCCAATAACAGGCTGAAATCCTGATGCTGGAAAATGATGCTTTTGAGTACTCCGTTAGAAATATAAAACAATGATTTTTTTTTAAAAAATAAACCTTACAGATGTGTTCAATAGACTCACAGGAATTGTGTAAAGTTGCCCAAATAGTGCAAGGAATAGCAATGCATGTCCCCTTTAACACTTTCTATGCCACGAGGTGGCGCCAGAGTTAGCGCTTCAATGCCACCATCCACTTTAATGTTATCGTTAATATCGCCTAATCTATGTTTTAAATTATGGCTGTGTGTCTAATCTGCCCGTCGCTTATCAAATAATCATTTTCCAGTCAGTGCTGTCAAGGCAGATTGGTTTTTTATCGCTTCATTTCCGTTTGAGAGCATTTTGAAAAGCACCCGTTTTGAGGTAAAAAACAGTTCATTCTGGGGCATTCTATGATAATCGTCTTTTACTGGAATATTCCAGAACGTTGATATTTGTCGGCCTATTTATGAATCGTTTTCAAATAAACGCTAGATGATCAATATTATACATACACGCACGCCCATTCAAGCCGCGCACGGATAATCGCTGTGTTCATTTCCTCATGGATTTTTTCAGTAAAACCGATAGAGCCCATTTCACAAAACAGCCTATATCTTCATCAAAATGAGTCTGATTATCCTAACACTGATAACATAGATTCCTTACCTGACATCAGATGGTATCCAACTGGTATATTCCAATTCCTGATCACCATTCGAAAAAATCGATAAGTGTATGGATCCAACGTGTGTACAGTGCAGTACATGATTCCACGGGCTCAGAGCCCCCTGAATGAACCCTGGTACTCCGGCTGCATGGGTGGACTGGAAAATGTGGAGTACAGGATTTTTTTCCCCATCCATTTTCATTGAGTCCATTCCAAAATCCCTTATGTCATCTGGGAGACGATAGGGGGCGCTTTTTTCCACATCTGATCGCCGGCGGCACTCGGGTATACTAGGGTAGGCTCGCGTGATGCAATATGATTTCAGATCGCTAAAAATAAATCCGAGAAATCTCGTGAGTGGCTTTCAACGAGATATTAATAATTCCGAGATTTCTCGTGAGTGGCAGTGAAAGTGTTAAATCAGAGACAAACATGTATCTGTGAATATTATAACGATGTAAGAGAGGTGCGTATACATTTTCGTGGAGAATAACAAACGACTAATCAGCTAAAATAATCTACTAAAAGAATTACGACAAATGAATTGACTAATCGACTAACAAGGAAGCAGTTAGACATGACAGTGTAAGTGTAGTTGGGGAGGGAAGAAGGTTGTCCCATGTCAAAATCAGAGTCCACAAGGGTTTTGATGCACTTTCAGAAAGTCTTTGGGAATTTCACCCAAGGGAATCGGCCACAATCCCAAGCAAAAAATTATAATTGAAGGACGTGAATATAGTTATTTAAATTTAATAATTATTTTATATTCCAACAGATTGCTTTACGCATATAATCATTACCCATAAAGAGTGGAAGAGTGTAAAAGTAATATGATATTCCTAATATTTTATTAACCTGTAGCCTGGTATTTTATTTGGGCCTATTTTACATGCTTATGCAGGACCTGAGGATTTATTATAAACCCACATTCATGCCTTTATGCAGTTTTCTGCCCATTCAATTTATTGTTATAAGAACATTGCAGACGCCGTTTTGTTGACTGAGAGAACTTGAGAACACTGAACAAACATGCGGGTCAAGTCCATGAGGGCCTGCAGTCTTCCAGGTGGGTGCAACATACCTGCACTGTGGGTGCAACATACCTGTACTGTCCCAGATGTATCTGGCCTCCAGCCCCAGCGCTCTGCAGCACAGGGTGAAGCAGTTGGCCCACTCCCCACAGCGCCCCCTCCTGGTCTCCAGCAACTTCTCAGGGTTGTTGTACCTGAAAAAGAGAATGGAAGCAAGTTGTAGCTAGGGGCTGGGCGATGTGGTCAAAATATAGTTTTCAGATTTTTTATGATATAATGATATTTGATGGCATATGGTTTTTCCAGTGCAAAAATTTGTGATTTTGTATCTATTTGACATTTCAATACAATTGTCATGGTGCCTTTTCATTCAAATGGGTATATTTTCTATCCAGTTTGTATCCAAAAAACCTTTTGTATATTTATTTATATATATACATTTTGATATATCATTGACGGTATAATACAAATCCAAACCTTTGTATGGATCCATGACAGTATAAACTAATATTGGGTAAACCTTCCAGCTCTAGTCTAGCCTACAACATTATGTTATGGCAGGGGGGTGCCAGACATGATCCCATAGAGCTGGGTGATATGAAGGAATTAATAAATGGTAAATGGACTGCAACTATGGACTGAAACTATAGACTGCAACTATGGACTGAAACTACCGTTTTGGGCTTGGGGGGAGGGTTGGATGAGCACACCTTCAGCTCACAGCATGAAGCACCATAATTGTTTTATCTCGATTATCTTCTTTACATGCTCGTGGGAAGCCAAAATCGTAATTTAAATTGAAACTCTGGCGGCTGGGTGGTGCAGCGGACATTGCGCTCGTCACCAATGCAAGAGTCACCGGGTTCGACTCCGGCTGTCGGCGTTGCAATTGGCAACTCAATTGGCAGAGTTAGCGGGTGGAAGTCGATGGGTGGTAATCTGGACGTTGTGGACAGCGACTCCTACAGGTCGGTTGGGGGACGCCTGCACAGCAGAGACAGGAAATGGCGGGGGTAGTGTGAGCCTCCCACACGTTACACCTCGCCAATGAGAGTCCGCGCTGGCAGGCGAAAATATGTGACAGGCTGCCTCCTCGTGTGCCGGAGGGGACACGTGATGCAAGGCTTCTATCCTCCCTACAACCGACCTGTGGGGGGCATATGCAAGCAACGTTCAAGACAGGGGAGGGGAGAATTGGCACACTGGAATTGGGATGGGAGAAAAATATAATCAAATTATTTTTTAAATTGAAACTCGATTAATCACCCAGCCCTAATGCACACAGACCTGGGTACCTGGTGGAGAGCTGGCAGGTCTGACAGTAGTGGTCTCTCTCTCTCACTCACTCTCACACAGGCAGGTCTGACAGTAGTGGTCTCCCTCTCTCACTCACTCTCACACAGGCAGGTCTGACAGTAGTGGTCACACGCACGCGCGCGCGCACGCACACACACACACACACACACCTGGGGAACCTGGTGGAGAGCTGGCAGGTCTGACAGTAGTGGTTCTCCACACGCTGGGCGTCCCAGCGCAGGTCTTCGCTGGACGGGCTGAGGGCGCTGGAGGAGCGGGTCTGACCTCCGCAGCGGCTGCAGGACAGGCAGTCCACCCAGGAGAAGAAGTCCTTCTTGAACCAGCTGAGCAGCTCCAGCACCAGGAGATCCTCCTCCGTGAGGTCGCATGCTGAAGACTCAAAATAATTTGTACCCTTTTAATGAAAGGTGACAATCTGAACTTCATTCCTATAAAACGTGTGGTGGAGTAAATACATTATATTTATCCTTTTTTTTTTTTTTATCCACTTTTTCTCCCATTTTCTATATTTTCTCCCATCCCAATTTCGTATCATCCAATTCAACCCTCCCCTGTCACGAACGCTGTTTCTTGCCTCCCACAAGCCGGCTGCAATGTGGACTAAAGGCCTCTGCATGCTACAGCAAATACAAAGCAACTTCAACACAACATCGACAAAGCAACGGTGTTGCAGACACATTACCTTTATGCTTCTGCAAAATCAACGCGCAGCCTATGATGCAACAAAATGTACCCCGGATGTGCGGCTCGAGCGCGCCCAGCCCGCCTGAATACTTTGGGCAGCCGAAGGTGCGCACTCTAGCCATTACAAACGGATTTCCCTTCTCAACCATACATCGTTAGTATAATAATAGCCCTGTTTATGTTTGTTTTCGCTTGTGTTCTTATATAGTGTAATATCAACCCAGTCCATCCCCATTGTTTCCCCAATCTCCTTCCACGAATTCATCGTCATAATGCTATCCTTAGTTGTAGTCTTTAGACCCGCTATTATATAAATGTTGGTACTTTCGGACCTCCTCTGCAATACGTTCCTGCATTTGATTCATTTTAAACAAACAATTAAACAAGTGTAATGAAACAATACACTAGCTATCGAGCTCCTGTCAGAAAGTTTTCTTTTGGTCTCGAGCTCCTGTCAGAAAGTTTTCTTTTGGTCTCGAGCCAGGAACACTAGAAGTGACAGACAGCCCCGCCCCCATTCACTACCAACCAATCACTGCTACGCAATACCAACGCAACGGGTCTTTAGATTAGATTTTGGACACAGGTACGCAACGCCCAAGCAACACAGTCTACAAGACTGTCTGCAACAAGCGCGCTGAAATCGCGCCGATGTTGTGTTGAAGTTGCTTTGAATTTGCTGTAGCATGCAGAGGCCTTAAGTCATACATAGCACAAGTCCCCTCCGGTACTTGAGGTAACAGCAGTCGCATCTTTTCACCTGCGCAGCTCGATCTCTCAGTGGCGAGGAGTAACGCGTGGGAGGCTCACGCTGCCCCCGACACTTCCTGATTCTACTGCGCAGGCGCACCAACCGACCTGTAGGAGTCGCTGTCCACAACGCCCGATCCCCACCCATCAGTTTCCCACCCCCTAATACGGCCAATGTGTATTAGTATGAACGACCAGCTAAACTGAAAGCAATGTGGAGCGCTGGGCTCGAACAGGCAAGCCCAGCGTCTCCGTCATTAGTGGCGAGCGCCTTGCCCACTACGCCACGTAGCCGCATATTTATCTATTATTAAAGAGATTTGCACTACATTCATACCTCAATTGCACCAAGTTTTTGTACATTGTACCTCACTGTTTACTCATTTTTACTGTACCTAGGTTGTACTTTAGATTGTATATTGTACTGTATATATGTATATTGTATATTCCTCTTTACTTACATTTACTTACTTTTTTTACTGTATGAAGCACACTCTCAGGGGCTCATACAGAACCAAGCATTTCACCGCAAAGTATGTGTATTTTATTGTGATCATTAATAAACGAACTTGAGTGTCAGGCCGTACCTGGATCGACCTGCTTGGCCTCGCTGAGCTTCTCTTTGGCAGCGGAGGACAGTTTCTGGTGAGGGATGTGGTCCCTGGCTTTCTGCTGTAGCGCAAGGTCCTCATACAGCATCACGTGCTGGAAGTTGGACTGAAGAGTCGTCAGGAAGCTCACGCTGTTCACCTGACAGATGGCAGGAAGAGGAAGAGTAGGGACAATGTTGCAACATGTTCAGTCTAAAGATGTCAGTGAATCAGTGGCCTGGTGGCTGGTGAGATTGTGCTGCATCTGGAAGATCACAAGCTTGATCCCGGCAGCATCAAATAACTACATTCCTACGAGAGTCCTTGAGCAAGAAACTGAACGCCCACCTGCTGAACGCCCACCTGCTGGGTTGGGCTGACCCTGCCCTCTAAGCCCACTAGTGAAATTCCTACATGTGTTTGTATCCGAGAAGGATATGCAGAGGCTAGCTTCCTCCTTACCCAGTATGTAATATGGTGCCCAAGTGCTCTAAATTCCTCAAAATATGCATACGAGGCATAGCGTATGGTGTGAATCAATAAGCCTGGACTTATGGGGATTTCACATAGGATAGAATCTGAACAGCGGTGCCATTATCGTCTCCTATGTGGCACATAGTCCCCATCATCATAGGATAGGGGTGAACTGATCAGAGATCAGGCAAATATCAGGCTCAAACAATATCAGGTAATTTCTGTCCAGTCACCCAAAACTACCAGTCTAAGCCTATAGCGTTCTGTGAAAGTAATGGATTGGTTCGGGACTCTGTATCAGCCAGTACTTGAAGGTTTAGAACTTGGCATTGGCAATGGTGGGAAAAAAGTATTATCGGTGCATCCCTGCATCCCTACAACGGGCAGAGGAAATTCCTACCAGGGACGGTGCTTGTGACGGAGACAGTGTGGCAGGCAGGCTCGAGGTAGCGGGGCTTCCCTGGGCTGAAGCAGAGGAGCTGGGGGACTGAGGAGACTGTGCCGGCTGCCCACCACGGAGCCTCTGGTCCCTCTCTGCTGCAATGGACTCCCTGATGAGTTTCAGCTGCTCCACAGACGCAGACCTGGGAAGCACTAAATGGGTGTCAGCCTGCAAAAAACACATGTTTATGTCATCATTATTATGCGGGAAGATATGACCAGTTATAACATGCGATAAGCCTGTTGCTATGGAAAACACCATCGCATTAAATCCGATATTTGATTTCAAATATGACAATTGAATGGGGCAAAAGTGGTTCAGGAGGTAGAGTGGTCGTCTGTAATCAGAAGGTTCCCGGTTCGATTCTGGCTCCTCCCTGCAGGGTATCGAAGTGTCCTTGAGCAAGACACTTAACCCATAACTGCTCCTAGCCCCTTTCGTGACTGTGATGCAAGCCCTGCTTGAATATGCGTATTCAAGCAGGGCTTGCATCACAGTCACGAAAGGGGCTAAACTGCCCACCCCCCACCCCACCCCACCTACCCAACCTCCTCCAATGTACAGTTTCTACGTCAAATGTATATACTCTCTTTTCTGGACTCTTTTTGTATCACAAACAGTACTGTATTTGCAAATCTGGTATGCCATAAATGTATAGATGTAGCAGTACTGTATCTGTATGTCATATGTTATGATGAATTGAAAATGGGGGACCCTGATGTAAACAAGACGAAAGTCTTTCTCTGGTCTGCATCCCCTTAACACATCCTGCGCCATAAACGTTGTACAACGTGTTTCAAGTTCATGCTAATTCTGCCAATCCACGGCGTACGACGTTATTGAGATCATATTTCATTTTTTCGACATGTTATTCATATTCTCCCTCACGGAGCCTGGTCTGATGCAGTGTGAGCCGGCACAACTCTGCAACGCTTCAATACTGCCCCCTGGTGGATGATCGGCGAGTTGCCAAACCGGAAATGGACGAGTCGATCTCGGTGTGTCTCCGAAATGCGTCCGGCCACTCGCATATTGTTGCGGGACTGTAGACACACGTCCGTGTGTAGCGATCGCTGCCATAACGCAATAATTGATACGATTTGGCCGTGTATTATGATTATACAAACCGGAAATGGATTTAGACTGGATCTTTTTCCTCCGTCTCATCGTCGAACGGTAAGAGGACGCTGACGTTACTTTCAGCCCGTTTGTTTATTATTATCCATGCAAACTGCTCTGATCAATATATCACCCATACTACATAAAGCATTTAACGACGATCACGGAATTATAAACGACCCCCCCCCCCCTCCGTTCATCCGCTCATGATCAGTCATAACGTTTAGGATCATGTACAGTTGAAATTTTTAATATAGCGTGGATCGGCAACAAACGGCATTTGATAATCTATATATGCGTTTATGCCTATATCTCACGTTCTAGGAATTACTGCAGAAAACGATAAAAACATATTTATATTCTAGACGGTATTTTCGTATGAATGTATGAATGAAAAAGTAAAACGTTCCTACATCCTGAACGATAGATAATCGATGTTGAATGGGCCATAGTAATGTCAATTTAGCAATACAATTTAAAAAGTTATAGCCCTGCAAAGAAGGTGAACATCTCCATAGACTTACAGTGCTGGCAGAGAATGGTATAAGATGCTCAAATTGCGTGGCAGGGAATGTGTTAACAATTGTATGTATTGAGCTGTACTGTACTCATTCTGCAATGTTAATACAGTTTTCAATCAATCAAACTCCCAATGAGCAGGTTGGCACCTTGCATGGTCGCCTCCGCCATCGGTGTGTGGATGTGTCAGTGAACGGGATAAGTTGTAAAGCACTTTAGATAAAAGTCCTATATACAAACAGAGGGATCATCCCTATGTTCCCCGGGTCCTATGTTCCCCGGGTTCTATGTTCCCCGCTTTGATTGATTAATAGATTGAAATTTTTATAAATTTTTATTATTTTATTAATTATTAATGTCCGCCTTGTTTCGAACGGTTAAGCTTAGGCCCTCTTTCGAACTGGTTAAGGTTAGAGTTTGGAATCAGGGCTGGTGGTCTAAAATGTTCAATCAATCAATCAATCAAAGCGGGGAACATAGAACCCGGGGAACATAGGACCCGGGGAACATAGACATGCTCCCCACACAGATAGTCCATTAGTCAACAGTAACGTACCTCCTCAAACCCCATCTCGAAGAGGCATTCCACCGCACCTTTGATCGGAAGGAGTTTGGTGGAGAACATGGAGTTGCCTAAACGGATAGACCGGTATTTTTCCTCATTCGGATGCCTGTATAGATGTGACACATGAATGAATGAATGACACATGAATGAATGAATGATAACTTTATTTAACAGATTGCAGAATGGGTACTACAAATACAGTACGGCTCAATACACACAATTGTTAAGGGGATGCAGACCAGAGAAAGACGTTCGTCTTGTTTACAGGGTCCCCCATTTTCAATTCATAGTGACATTTACACAATATACATGACATCATGACATTTATGGCATAGATAGGGACATACATAAACATAAACAATACAATATAAACAATTCTACTACCAAGGAGCTCACATCTTCCCTGGACAGCTGTGGATTTCAACAATATGTTGACTTCCCTACTCACTCTAAAGGACACACTTTGGACTTAGTGTGCTGCTCTGGTGTCACACCCCAAAACTGTACTGCGTCTGACCTGCCCATCTCTGATCACAAGTTCATATCTTTTAATGTCATCACACAAAACAAACGTGTCACGTTCCATCTCTTTCAGGAATATTAAGAACATCGATGTACCTGCTCTATCCAGTGAACTTAATAACCTTTCCTGCCATGACAATGAATCAACCTGTGATGAACTGGTCTCAATGTACAACAATGGACTCCATAACCTCTTAGACACTTTTGCTCCACTTAAAACACGGACTGTTTCCTTTACTCGCTCTGCACCCTGGTTTACACCCGAGCTGCGCCTGCTCAAAGCCAAAGGCCGCCGCCTAGAGCGCCTCACTGTCCATAAAGAAATGTAGACATACTCCACTATAAGGAAGCTCTCGCCAAAGCAAAAAGTACTCACTATGCCAGTGTAATTAGCTCAGGCGCAGGAAGCACTCAAGCCCTGTTTTCCACTGTTAAATCAATCTTACAGCCTCCAGACACTCTCACTCCACAAATGCACTCTGTTTCTCAATGCAATTTGTTCATGGACTTTTTCAATGCTAAAATCGCAAAAATACATCAGCAACTGTCTTCCTCATCTAATATCACCTACAGTTCACCATGTTCCTTCCCTGATGCTCCCATTCTCTACTCTCTCTCTAGTTTTCTACTCCCATCTGTTAGTGACATATCAGACCTCATCCGAAAAGCTAAATCTTCTACATGTCAGTTAGACCCCCTTCCCACCCACCTAGTTAAAGCCTGCCTACCATCCTTGTCTTCTAAAATAACTGCAATCATACACTCCTCCCTTACCTCTGGTCTTGTTCCATGTTAGTTTCTGTCGCCGAGCAATGTGCTCAAACGAGAATAAAATAATGTTAAGAAGACATTTCTAATAAATGGCTTGTTTTGCATTCAAATCGATAGCTAGCTAACGTCGTTAGCCAGTTGCGATTACCCACCACTGTTCTGTTGACTGGTTACTTAGATACGTCATTAGCAACACATTACCTTAAAATGTTGTCAGCATAGGTGATTAACAGCTTGGCGACGTCTAGAAATACCTCATTTGAATTTTCACACAATGTTGAGACTCCTGGCGATACAGCCATGACACAGCTCGAACAAGTGCTCTCCCTGTTGTTGTGCTACTGCTAACGAAACTTCCAGTTCTAGATGCATCAAGGAGGTTGCTTCTGGTTCTTCCGCGTGATTTTCTTTTCGTAGCCTATGTTTGCGAAGACGCTCTCTGATTGGCTAGCCGCGTACAGCGAAGACCCTCTCTGATTGGTTTAGCGCCGAAGGGTCTCTTCCGCATATTCAACAATTGATATGTTAGTTCCCTAACCCTAACCTTCCGGGCTTAACCCTAACCTTAACCTTAACCCTAACTCTAAGCATAACCCACTTCGAAAGAGGGCCAAAGCATAACCACTATATGTACAAGGCGGAAGAGACCCTTCAGCGCTAAACCAATCAGAGAGGGTCTTCGCTGTACGCGGCTAGCCAATCAGAGAGCGTCTTCGCAAACATAGGCTACGGAAAGAAATCACGCGGTTTTTCCCATAGATATCTTTTTCCGCCTCTGTTGACACTTTGGGGTCCTAAAAGTGGCTGTCTGAACAAAGCCTGAATAAGTGCAGCTTTTAAAAATAGAATCCACTGCTGTAAATAATAAGTATTTTACCATGCAATTGAATTCACCAAAAGTATTTGAGTTTTTTGTATTATGGTATCGATTCAATTGTCATTTGGCTATGAATGTAAGGACGTTACTAGGTGAGTAAACAGGCATTCCCAAGGTTAACAGTAATTGAGCTAAATTATTACGTAGTTGCTGGCTGGGAATCGGATGCATACTGTGACGCGAGCGGGCTGTGTGTGAATTTTGACACTTGAAAATCGGTGAAATCCTGTAGAATACTTCCAGTTAGTTGCCTGGTAAGTTAAAATTCTAATTCGGGTTTTGATATGGAGATAACGAGTGTTGTTGCCTTGTTTCCCTGCCTACTCCTTGTCATAGAGAGATATTTTTATAACTACTAATGTGGTGGATTTTTGACGTCTCCAGGGATGGTTAAATGAAATACAGAGACAAGAGATTGGCCTTAAATCAGAGTGCAAACCACCAGGTTCTCCACGGACATCCAGCAGCCTAAAACAGTGTCACACTGCGAATTGTCAGTTAGATATATACACCGCATGTATATATTCCCTCCCCGCCGTATGTATATTTCTCTCCCACCCACCCACCCCCCCTAATGTACAGTCCCCTCCCCTTCATCTGTCAGGATCTAGGGGTAGCAGTACTGTATATTGGAATACCGTTTATGTCACAAATGTATCAGTACTAAATACCTATATGTCCCTATGCCATAAATGTCATGTATGTTGTGTATGTCATAAATGTCTATATGAATTGAAAATGGGGGACCCTGATGGAAACAAGACAAACGTCTTTCTCAGGTCTGCATCCCCTTAACAATTGTATGTATTGAGCCGTACTGTATTGTACCCATTCTGCAATCTGTTAAATAAAGTTTTCATTCATTCATTCATTAGCTAACGTGTAAGCTCTGTGTGTGACTGTGTGTGTGTGTGTGTGTGTGTGTGTGTGTGTGTGTGTGCGTGTGTGTGCGTGTGCATGCAGAGTGCTGTATTCATCATGCTTTGCTAATATATTTATCCTCATCTCAAACTTGACAGGCGTATCCAGACCCAAACATGACCTCTGTATCCATATCCTGTTGGACAAAGCTCCACCTGAGGTCCCAGAGCAGATGTCTCAGAACACTCCTCAGTAAAAGAGCCTGTACTTATCAGACCCCAGACTCGAGACGTTATCGCCATTCCTCCGGAGTGCCTCGAAGAAGGGTTGCCATTACCGGCATAGGATTTGTCTGTCCCCTCGGCACAGGCACTGCGCTGCCCTGGGACCGTTTGATCCGAGGGGAGAGTGGGATCGTGGCCCTCGACTCGGAGGAGTACAAGGCCGTCCCCTGCCGAGTGGCGGCGCTCGTGCCCAGAGGAGAGGAGGAGGGGCAGTTCAAGGAGGAGAGGTTTGTGTCTCGCGGGGAGATGAGTAGCATGGCGCCGGCCACTGTGATGGCACTGGGAGCCGCCCGGCTGGCGCTGGAGGACTCCGGGTGGTGCCCCGAAACCCCAGAGGAACAGCTGAGCACCGGGGTGGCCGTGGGCATGGGCATGGTGTCGCTAGATGAAATTGCTCGCACCGCCGTTGCCTTCCACACCAGGGGCTACAACAAAGTCAGTCCGTTCTTCGTGCCCCGCATCCTCGTCAACATGGCCGCAGGGCACATCAGTATCAAACACAAGCTGAAGGGCCCCAACCACGCGGTGTCCACGGCCTGCACCACGGGGGCCCACGCTGTCGGTGACGCCGCCAGGTTCATCACGCACGGCGACGCGGTTGCCATGGTCGCCGGCGGCACGGAGTCCTGCGTGGGCCCTCTGTCCATAGCGGGCTTCGCCAGGGCCCGTGCCCTCGCGACCAAATGGAACGACGAGCCCAAGCTGGCGTCGCGGCCGTTTCACCCAGAGAGAGAGGGGTTTGTGATGGGCGAGGGGGCCGCGGTGCTCCTGCTAGAGGAGATGGACCACGCCACGGAGAGGGGCGCCAGGATCTACGCTGAGGTCCTGGGCTACGGACTGTCGGGGGATGCCAGCCACATCACCGCACCCACTGCCGATGGAGATGGAGCCTTCAGGTAACTCACACTTGTGACACCACAGAAAGAAACGCAGTCCTGCTGAGATATGGAGAAATAATCAAGTCAAGTCAAGAGTTTTATTTGTCACGGGCACGGCATACAAGCATACAGTGAAATGCGGGGGGTCATGCCCGCAGCGATTGTGCAATAATACAAGTAATAAGAATAGGATGAGAATAGACATTTGTGCAATAATACAAGTAATAAAAATAAGACATAACAGGTATAATGTACATGCATTTTACAAAAAGCATGGTAAGACATGCTAAGGTCCTGCGATAGTGCAATACACTGTTAGCTACGGATGAGGCACTGGGTCTTATGTACACTATACAAAGCTATACTATACAATCTACAGTTGTACTATGTGTCCTTATGCTAGCTTGCTATATCCATCTGTTTACTATACAAGAACCACTCCCGTTCTTGTTTTTAAAGTGACCTTTTCATTGTGTAAAGTGACCGTTGAGTGTGAGCGTGTGCAGCATGTGTGTGTGTGTGTTCATGCTGGTTTAATAGGCTTAAACCAGCTGAACATGGTGAGTGAAATTAGGACCGCAGGTTCCTTTGGGAGGTTCTGAACAAGGGCACTTTACCCCCTATGTGTGGCAACCTGCTCCAAGGACAGGTGATGACCTAGTTGGTTAAATACTGTGGCACAACACGACGGGCATGTTGTTTGCAACATGTCATTGTGGCTGTATCTGTCGTATAAACTACAATTTACATATGAAAGCATGGTGTTTATTCTGTGAACCTAAGATATTTATTTTCAAAGTTTCACGGTTGTTTGTGGTCTTTCCCGTCTCTGCAGGTCCATGTCGGCAGCCCTCAGAGATGCAGGCGTGGAGCCGGCAGACGTGACGTACGTGAACGCACACGCCACCTCCACCCCGCTAGGGGACGCCGCCGAAAACGCAGCCGTCAAGAGACTCTTCGGGGAACACGCCCGCCACCTGGCCATCTCCTCCACCAAGGGGGCAACGGGGCATCTGCTGGGGGCGGCAGGGGCCCTGGAGGCAGCCTTCACCGCCCTGGCCTGTTACCACGGAGTGCTGCCGCCCACTCTCAACCTGGACCGCACCGAGCCGGACTTCGACCTGAACTACGTGCCCCGCACGGCGCAGCGGTGGGAGGCCCGGGACCGGCGGATCGCCCTCACCAACTCGTTTGGATTCGGTGGCACGAATGCCTCGCTGTGTCTCGCCGCGATCTGATCGAATCAGACAAGCGTTATGTTGTGTGGTCTCTCTGGAACGTTGACACTGGTGGTGGTCATGCTGTTATTTTAAGGCCCAGTGTGGAATCTTTAAGTGCAGTGGACGTGTAGACTCTACGCCCAGGCTGACCCCACTCACATTGGGTTAAGGTCGGGTCTTAATGTAGGGTCTCACAGGGTTTCGCTTTTATTGTTTAGAATTCTACTGAAGATATGTTCTTACCTCGTATCAAATGTAACTGGTCAACTTGGATAGCACAAGGTCTATGAAACTCATAATGTTCGATATGACTGTTTGCAACCATTTCCCCCACTAGATAATATGAAGACACGTCTGATTAAACTGTGACCTTCCTGTTTTGGAAAAGGACTATGGTGTTTTTTGAGGGTTAAAGCACTTGCCTCATTGGATTGTATTGGAGCCTGGTGAGAAGAGGCAGCACAGTGTTTCTCAATACTAAAGCGATCAGTGAAATTATTATTAATTATTATTATTATTATTATTAAGTGAAGACGCTGAAAAAAGGAAACCCTGTACAGTACAGTTCAGACTACATGTAAGATTGGAATTAATTTATTAAAAGTCAAATGAAAATGCCTCATGCTTGTAATTTGTTTTGTAGCACACCATTTCTACAGAAAATTGGTTATTAGTCAGGTTTTAATCAGGATTGGGCTCTTAAAATGCATGTGACGTACAGGATTGCTTAAGAATAGACCTTGACTGGCTCAAGTCAGGCCTGGCTTTAATTTTTGGGCCCAATTTAAAAGGTCTAAGTTAACAATTACACTGAACAAGTATTCACTAATCAATTGTGAAGTGCTCAGGTTAACATGGATAATATTCTTTGCATTTATTTATGAACACTTGTAATACAATATAGGGCACCAGCAGGTGGCGGTAGATCCCAAAGAGACACCTTGCTGCTCTATACCATTCTTCTTGTATCCACCTCAAGAAACACATTTCTTCAGTTCTCTTGTTACAAGTAAGTTAGTTGCAGTATATCCACCTACCAGACCGTTGACTTCCACAGCCCAGTCATGTGTTATGGTGATGTAGGGATGTTGTCTGACCGCTCATACTGGTCATACCACTCATACCACCAAAGGCCCTGAGAGAGCCACAGGGTTCTTATATTACCGTAATTGCATCATCTCAGTTGGATTTTTCGCACCTACTCCCCAACTCTGCATGCGCAGATTTCCCACGGAGTCTCTCTGGATTGTCCAGAGATCTAGGTTTATCAACCCCCACCACAAGTATTGCCCAGGAGCCCCCTAGTGGTGTAATCTGACCATGCCTCTAGTTCTCCACTTGCACAATCTGAATGTAGCCATTTCCGGCTGACTTCCGGTTGCCAATAGCACTTCCTGTCCCATCCAAATACATTGGTTTTAGCTACTTTTCTCCCCTTATTTAAACAACTTTGTCGT
Organism: Notolepis coatsorum; assembly: GCF_963971535.1. NCBI lineage: Eukaryota > Metazoa > Chordata > Actinopteri > Aulopiformes > Paralepididae > Notolepis > Notolepis coatsorum. Next base: position 61,006,176 of record NC_140168.1, on the reverse strand, counting down.
CACAGAGAGGCAATGAAACGTTTGTATTATTATAGTATAGAATGTATTTAATAAGCAAACGTTTGTCAGCAGGGTTTTTGGGCTGTATTTCATGTAAAAACGTTTACTGTTAGTTTCCTTGCTCAGCCAGCATTAGCTAACCGAAGCTAGTGGTTAAACAGGCCGGATTAGCTTTGAGCTAACTATCTTTCCCGACCCATGTATTCATTCCATTCTAAATGTAACGTTAGTTGTTCAAAACATTACCCGTCTATATAATTTGTTCCTCAACGTTATATAGACAGGTCATGTTTTGTAAACTAACGTTATGTTTAGAATGGAATGAATACATGGGTCGGGAAAGATAGTTAGCTCAAAGCTATTCCGGCCAGTTAATCAACTTCCTGTCATTTAGAAATATGATTTTATAGTGAAAATCATTACCAAAACGTCCGGAAAAACCTAACGGGAGCATTATAGACGGTCATACAAATGTACAAATGCTATAAGGTGGCAAGAAATGCACTATAAACAATACTTTGCGGCGTCGTTTCTTGCGCTAGCCTCTTGTTAGCCAGCATTAGCCTTAATAGCTTTGAGCTAAGGATCTTTGCCGATGCATAAAGTATTGTTTATAGTGCATTTATTGCCACCTTATAGCATTTGTACATTTGTATGACCGTCTATAATGCTCCCGTTTGGTTTTTCCGGATGTTTTGGTAATGATTTTCACTATAAAACCATATTTCTAAATGACAGGAAGTTGATAAACTGGCCGGAATAGCTTTGAGCTAACGGATCTTTGCCGATGCATTCCATTCTAAACGTAACGTTAGTTGTTCAAAACATTACCCGTCTATATAATTTGTTCCTCAACGTTATATAGACGGGTCATGTTTTGTAAACTAACGTTATGTTTAGAATGGAATGAATACATGGGTCGGGAAAGATAGTTAGCTCAAAGCTAATCCGGCCTGTTTAACCACTAGCTTCGGTTAGCTAATGCTGGCTGAGCAAGGAAACTAACAGTAAACGTTTTTACATGAAATACAGCCCAAAAACCCTGCTGACAAACGTTTGCTTATTAAATACATTCTATACTATAATAATACAAACGTTTCATTGCCTCTCTGTGACGACAAAGTTGTTTAAATAAGGGGAGAAAAGTAGCTAAAACCAATGTATTTGGATGGGACAGGAAGTGCTATTGGCAACCGGAAGTCAGCCGGAAATGGCTACATTCAGATTGTGCAAGTGGAGAGTTGGCTGTCGATTGGTAACCTTGTTCTGTTGCCTCGATTTGGCCCATGTTCGGCCGTTGACTTCACTGACATTACAGTCAATATAAAAGTGCAGTGGAGCAGACCCTGAGACGGAGACGTAGAGGCAAGGTTAAGTGGGGACAAAGGGACATTATCTAATGGGTTCAACTATCCCACCAGGGAACAGGACAGACACTCCACTCTCTCCACTGGCTCCCGATTAAGGAACGCATTCACTTTAAATGACTACTCCTCACCTTCAAAGCCCTCCATAGCCTGGCCCCCCACTATCTGACTCCCACGGAGAGGGGCGCCAGGATCTATGCTGAGGTCCTGGGCTACGGACTGTCGGGGGACGCCAGCCACATCATCGCACCCACTGCCGATGGAGATGGAGCCTTCAGGTAACTCACACTTGTGACACCACAGAAAGAAACACAGTCCTGCTGAGATATGGAGAAATAATAGGCTTAAACCAGCTGAACATGGTGAGTGAAATTAGGACCGCAGGTTCCTTTGGGAGGTTCTGAACAAGGGCACTTTACCCCCTATGTGTGGCAACCTGCTCCAAGGACAGGTGATGACCTAGTTGGTTAAATACTGTGGCAAAACACAACGGGCATGTTGTTTGCAACATGTCATTGTGGCTGTATCTGTCGTATAAACTACAATTTACATATGAAAGCATGGTGTTTATTCTGTGAACCTAAGATATTTATTTTCAAAGTTTCACGGTTGGTTGTGGTCTTTACCGTCTCTGCAGGTCGGCAGCCCTCAGAGATGCAGGCGTGGAGCCGGCAGACGTGACGTACGTGAACGCACACGCCACCTCCACCCCGCTAGGGGACGCCGCCGAAAACGCAGCCGCCAAGAGACTTTGGGGAACACGCCCGCCACCTGGCCATCTCCTCCACCAAGGGGGCAACGGGGCATCTGCTGGGGGCGGCGGGGGCCCTGGAAGCAGCCTTCACCGCCCTGGCCTGTTACCACGGAGTGCTGCCGCCCACTCTCAACCTGGACCGCACCGAGCCGGACTTCGACCTGAACTACGTGCCCCGCACGGTGCAGCGGTAGGAGGCCCCCCGGGACCGGCGGATCGCCCTCACCAACTCGTTTGGATTCGGTGGCACGAATGCCTCGCTGTGTCTCGCCGCGATCTGATGGAATCAGACAAGCGTTATGTTGTGTGGTCTCTCTGGAACGTTGACACTGGTGGTCATGCTGTTATTTTAAGGCCCAGTGTGGAATCTTTAAGTGCAGTGGACGTGTAGACTCTACGCCCAGGTTGACCCCACTCACATTGGGTTAAGGTCGGGTCTTGTAGGGTCTCACAGGGTCTCTCTTTTATTGTTTAGAATTCTACTGAAGATATGTTCTTACCTCGTATCAAATGTAACTGGTCAACTTGGATAGCACAAGGTCTATGAAACTCATTATAATGTTCGATATGACTGTTTGCAACCATTTCCCCCACTAGATAATATGAAGACACGTCTGATTAAACTGTGACCTTCCTGTTTTGGAAAAGGACTATGGTGTTTTTTGAGGGTTAAAGCACTTGCCTCATTGGATTGTATTGTAGCCTGGTGAGAAGAGGCAGCACAGTGTTTCTCAATACTAAAGCGATCAGTGAAATGATTATTAATTATTATTATTATTATTATTATTATTATTATTATTATTATTATTATTATTATTATTATTATTATTATTATTATTATTAAGTGAAGACGCTGAAAAAAGGAAACCCTGTACAGTACAGTTCAGACTACATGTAAGATTGGAATTAATTTATTAAAAGTCAAATGAAAATGCCTCATGCTTGTAATTTGTTTTGTAGCATACCGTTTCTACAGAAAATTAGTCAGGTTTTAATCAGGATTGGGCTCCTAAAATGCATGTGACGTACAGGATTGCTTAAGAATAGACCTTGACTGGCTCAAGTCAGGCCTGGCTTTAATTTTTGGGCCCAATTTAAAAGGTCTAAGTTAAAAATAACAATTACACTGAACAAGTATTCACTAATCAATTGTGAAGTGCTCAGGTTAACATGGATAATATTCTTTGCATTTATTTATGAACACTTGTAATACAATATAGGGCACCAGCAGGTGGCAGTAGATCCCAAAGAGACACCTTGCTGCTCTATACCATTCTTCCTGTATCCACCTCAAGAAACACACATTTCTTCAGTTCTCTTGTGACAAGTAAATTAGTTGCAGTATATCCACCTACCAGACCGTTGACTTCCACAGCCCAGTCATGTGTTATGGTGATGTAGGGATGTTGTCTGACCGCTCATACTGGTCATACCACTCATACCAGTCAAATGGCCTGGGGCCCCAGTCCACCAAAGGCCCTGAGAGAGCCATAGGGTTCTTGTATTACCGTAATTGCATCATCTCAGTTGGATTTTTCGCACCTACTCCCCAACTCTGCATGCACAGATTTACCACGGATTCTCTCTGGATTGTCCAGAGATCTGGTTTATCAATACCCCCCCCCCCCCCCCGTCTCTCTCCCCATGAGCTCAATGTAACGCGGAAGTGCAGTGGTCTAAGACCTCAGCAATGCTTCCAGTGTTGACATTTATGCAAATGAACAAAATGCCCTACCACAAGTATTGCCCAGGAGCCCCCTAGTGGTGTAATCTGACCATGCCTCTAGTTGGCTGTCGATTGGTAACCTTGTTCTGTTGCCTCGATTTGGCCCATGTTCGGCCGTTGACTTCACTGACATTACAGTCAATATAAAACTGCAGTGGAGCAGACCCTGAGACGGAGACGGAGAGGCAAGGTTAAGTGGGGACAAAGGGACATTATCTAATGGGTTCAACTATCCCACCAGGGAACAGGACAGACACTCCACTCTCTCCACTGGCTCCCGATTAAGGAACGCATTCACTTTAAATGACTACTCCTCACCTTCAAAGCCCTCCATAGCCTGGCCCCCCACTATCTGACTGACCTCCTTCTCCCCTACCACCCCAACCGATCCCTCCGGTCCTCTTCCACTGCTTCCCTCACCAACTAAAACGTTTTGGTGACCAAGCATTCTCACGAGCTGCACCCCGACTTTGGAACACCCTCCCTCAGACCATCAGAGACTATCCTTCACTCTCCACCTTTAAATCCCGACTCAAAACCGACCTGTTCTCCCAAGCATACAACCTTCCCTACCCATAACCACCCTCCTCCAACCTACCACCTCCCTTTCCCCTTCCCTACTTTCTCTCCATCTCCTGCCCCTCCCCTCGGTTTCCCTTACTTTCCTGATTGTTCCCCTACTGGCTTGTTACTCATGGTTTTATGTCTTGTGTATTCATACTGTTGTTTGTTTCCCTGTGGTTCTATTTTTCTCTTTTCTTTGTTTTGCTTATTGTCAGCATCTTTGGGTTATTGAAAAGCGCTATATAAATCAAATGTATTATTATTACAACTGTTCCCCCCACCCCTCTCCAAAGCGTTAGCAACCATCTGTTTTCTTTCTTTTTCTGAGGAAGAACAACAACAATAACCAAGAATGGAGGACATACACAATTATTGTGTTGTTGTTGTTGTTGTTGTTGTTGTTGTTGTTGTTGTTGTTGTTGTTGTTGTTGTTGGGGGGGGGGCTTGAGAGGTAATTTGGAAACTCTTATGTCCTTATGTTCCCTTTAAGTTCACACTGAGATAACTTCGTACAGTACTGCGTGTTTCTCCATTGCCGCGTGGCAGACATTTGTATAGGCACCAGTGTATGATTGATGTATTCCATTGCTAGGGAAGCAGCTTGGACTCTACAATAGGAATTAAACGTGTGGCAAGAATGTTTATGAAAGGGTCTATAATGCAAACACACTGGTAGCCATAGCATAGATCTAGCCTCACCTCTCATTGGTGCGGTTGATGAATAGCTGTAGAGAGTCGGGACCGAATTTAAAAGCAGATGTGACTTGAGACACGGAAAATTAATGACTGGGAATATCCTCATCTCAAGGCCATTTTTAGAGATTATGTTGTATTAACTCCTCTGGATGTCATCCTCTGCTAATGAATAGATAAATTATTCATTGTTTCTTTTCATTTGAAATTATTTGACAAAGATGAACGAGACTCCACAAGATTTATTTTGTCTTCGGCTATACAGGAAAGCTCTATCTACACAGGGATTATACCGGGCACAGTGCTTGTTCTACACACTCTCTCCCTCTCTCTCTCTCTCTCTCTCTCTCTCTCTCTCTCTCTCTCTCTCTCTCTCTCTCTCTCTCTCTCTCTCTCTCTCTCTCTCTCTCTCTCTCTCTCTCTCTCTCTCTCTCTCTCTCTGTGATGTACAACAAACTTTTTGTACTTTTGTACGTCAGAGTTGTGAATGACTATGTATAATCCAAGGACCTAGAGGAGGAGATTGATGACAGGGCATGGGGGGCTATCTTGGATAGAGTACATCATTCATCACACTGTGCTAGACACTGGGTAAGATTCTTTATAGGGTACACTGGACCAAATCCAGACTATCCTGAATCTTTCCAGACATTGATCCAAGATGCTATCGGTGTAATCAGGAGCCACCATCATACATTTTGGACATGTCCCTCTCTATCAGCTCTCTGGAGCCCCGTGTTTGAGATGATTACAAACGGTTGTAGGTCAGCTCATAGTCCCAAACTCAATCAGTACTGTATTATCTGTATGTCATAAATCAAGAGTCAAGAGTCACTTTATTGTCCCATCAGCTGGGAAATTTGTCTTGGGCTTACACCCACTACAGCCACAGACACATACATACAGACATGACACAACACAACTGACTCCAAACAGAGGAGATACACAATATAAAAGATACAGTAAAGTACCTGCACAGCAGGATGTCTGGCAACACCACATTAGAATAGTATACACAAATAATATAATATTATAATATTATAGTATACACGATAATATAACAACCAAATATCCGTTATTCGATAGTTGCCCTTTATCTGGCACTATTTAAAAGTTTAACTGAGATCGGAATAAAGGAGTTTTTAAACCTATTTAGTCTAGAGCGTGGAACTCTAAACCTCCTCCCAGAGGGCAGTAGCTCATACTCGGCATGTACGACATGGGAGGGGTCCGAGACTATTCTATTGGCTTGCCTTAGAGTAAGTAGCCTGTTCAAAAATAGACTGCAGGGATGGGTGACCTTTCACCCCTATGATCTTCCATGCAATCTGCATCAGACGGACCAGTTTGGACTTTAATTGTACAGACAGGTTACCAAACCAAGCTGTAATACCGTATCTGATGAGACTCTCTAATACAGATTGGTAGAAAAGTAACATACATTTTTTATCTACACCATGCATTCTAAGGCGACGTCGAAAGTGCAGTCGTTGTTGTAGTCTGCTACACAGGCTATCTACATGGGTGTTCCAGGTTAGTGTGTTATCGACAAAAATCCCAAGATATTTATATGAAGAGACCTGTGAGATGGACTGTGTGTGGATGACCACAGGCCTGTGGTCCCCAACACCTCTGGGGTCAAACACCATCTCCTCAGTCTTCTTCAGTTCAGTTCAGTTCAGAGTTTTTATTTGCCACATGGAATCATACAATCAGAGTTTCTTCATTACACAATCATAAATAACATTCCATGGACAAAAGGAGCAGGAAGAAGAATAAATCTTATAGTTACCTGCCCCTTATTCCTAAACTAAAGAAGTATTTACTTAATGGTCGGCATACAACCTAATTTACACAAATAATAATTTATACCATTATACAAGAAACTCACAATCCACAGTTAAACAAGAAACAAATTAAATAATAATAATAATAATAATAATAATAATAATAATAATAATAATAATAATAATAATAATAATAATAATAATAATAAAGAATAAAGAATAAAAGAAAGAGAGAAAAAAAGAAAAGAAAAGATCTCACTATTCAGATCACATTTGATTTTCATACTGACTAAATATTTTTTTTTTATAATTTTTTTTGAATTGATAAACACTATTACATCCCTTAAGCTCGCTATGGAGAGAATTCCACAACTTTACACCAATAACGATAGGTTATGTATATAACCTAGTTATATGAGTACTGGCTGAGCGTCCCGCTCTTAAGCCTATCGAGATATACCTCATCTCATGTACCTATTGTACTCCATCACGAATAAAAACCAGTACACCCACACCTGCCGGGTCCCGCCTCTATGGAGGCGTAGCCTATAAGACAGTAGGCATGGTCACCAATACACTCTTCCTCGCCAAAATCTTGTTTCCAGTAAAGATCCCTCAAGGGGACTCAGGGCCGCTTAAGAGCGGGACGCTCAGCCAGTACTCATATAACTAGGTTATATACATAACCTATCGTTATATATCGTACTTGGCTTATCGCGTCCCGCTCTTAAGCCTATCGAGATATGGGTAAGAGTGGACGCGAGGCCCGACCAATGTACCCCCTGAGGACCCGTAAGCCCACATCAAGGGGTTTGGGGAGTCCTGTCACCCCATCCTTCCTAACGAAGGGGGGGCGCAGTCAACTCCACCGGAGTGCAAGCAAGGAGGAACTAGAACCCCTTGAACACACAGGACAGGCGGAACCACGTGTGACTTAACACACTGTGGCCCATACCCACACACTCCTGCTACCCGACCAAAGGACGGGAAGCAGGAAAGGCCACAGACCCCAGAACCGCCTGGGAGACAGAACCCCCGGTCATGTCCATGAGGTAAAACCTTACAAAGGGGCCCGGGGAGGACCATGAAGCTGCAGCACAGATGTCCTCCACCGAAGCCCCACCCAGGAGAGCGGCAGAGGCAGCCACCCCACGAGTGGAGTGCGCCCTGACGCCCCCAGGGGGATCCAGCCCGGCCAACGTGTAGCAGAGGGCAATGCCCTCGCACAACCAATGGGACAGGCGTTGTTCGATAGTGCCTTACCGGCCTGAGAACCACCGTGACAGACAAAAAGCTGATCAGTGACCCCGAGGTCCTGAGTACGGCTGAGGTAATTCCCAAAGCACGGACCGGACATGACAGGTGAAGGCCCGCATCTAACTCACTAGCGTGAGGAGGCGGACGAAACGCCTGAACCACAATATCCCTGGAGCGGAAGAACTCCGGATATTTACAGGCATGAAGGCAGGATTAGGCCGCAGAGTGGCAACGCAATCGGAACGAAAGACAGGCACTCTGGTCATACCGAGAGAGCACAAAGCACACCCACGCGTTCAGCGGAGGTGACGGCCAGCAAGAACGCAGTCTTGAACGACAGCTGTTCCAACGGCGCTTGCTCAAGAGGCTCAAACGGGGCCAAGGACAACCGACCGAGGACCAATTGAAGATCCCAACTCGGAGCCAAAGAGCGTTGCACCGGCTTAACTCGTCGAGCGACAAGCAGGAAACGCTTCACAAGAGGGTGGCTGAACAAGACATCCCCCTCAAATCCCTCATGATAGGAGGATATAGCTGCTGCATATACCCTCACCGTCGAAGCCGACAGTCTATCGAGGAGAGACTGGAGGTAACTAAGGACAGCATCCAGGGGGCAGGAGACTGGGTCCCGGCCCCCCGCCTTACACCACACTTGGAACATACGCCATCTGCCCGCGTAAGCGCGACAGTGGAGGGAGCATGCGCATTCCGGATGGTATCACCATCAGGATCAAGAACCTGCGCCCCTCAACGTACCCATCCCAACAACTGACCTAACAGATGTATGGGGAAGAATCCCAGGCGGCACGGCATCAGTCCCAGACCTGCCTGGCTATGTCCGGACGTAATCCCCACCCGTCAGGATGAGGACCGCCCCGCGACAGTACACCTGTACCCACATTCACCCTGCCGGGGATGTGGGGAGCCCTCTGGCCGCGCAGATGGAGGACGCCCATAGCCAGCCACCCGCCGCCTGGTGCAGACGGGGGGAGCGTACTCCTCCCTGTCTGTCGATATACGACACTGACGTCGTATTGTCCGTCCTGATCAACACCGTTTGAGGACCAGAAGGACCGCTTTCAATACCAACACATTGAACGTAGCGCAGACCGGGCAGCATGGTTTGCCAGCTGCCCCCTACTGCGTTGGCCCGACGCGTCACCAGCGAGGGAAGCGTCGGTGAAAAACGTGACGTGAGACAGCGCCGTAACCGTCCTAGGACGGAACCTCCCGAGCGTGTCGACAACACGCTCCGAGAGGGATGCCCATAGCACTCCAACCGTTGACTGGGAAGAGGAGTACTCTACCTCCAGTCTACAGCAAAGCCCAGGCTGGTAGGGACCTGCCTGGTACGAGACCCGACGATCCACCTTGACCGCGAAGGACCAGAACGTCGTCAGGGCAGAATACTCTTCGTAACCCCTGACGACGCAGAGGCCCCAGTGCGGCCTCCACGCACTTGGTGAAGATGCGGGGAGCCAGAGAAAACCGAACGGTAGCCTCTGGTACTCATACGCTAACCCTGCAAAGGAAGCGTAGGTAAGGCCTAGGATGGAAGATCGGAGATGCGAATACGCATCCTACAGGTCTATGGAGGAGAACCAGACCCCCACCTGACAGTGTTCAACAGGTAGGAGACGATCCAAAAAATGCTGAACCTTCCCATGGGACAGGTCCAGTATGGGTCTGACACCCCCACCCTCCCGATTTCTCAGGCACCAGAGAACACCGGGAGGAGAACGCCACAACAATGGCTTGCTTCGTCCACAGAGATTGGATCTCGTTGACCAGAGCTGTCACTGCTGGTGACCCTGACAATAGGGTCTGTACCAAACCTGAAAACGGGTGGGGTTGCGTAAACACAAGTCCCCGCCTCAGCGTTCTCTCCATCCACCTTGACATATGGTACTGCCGTAGTCATATGTGATGACACTCCCAACGCACCCGCCGCCATGTGGCGCAGGTCCGCCAGGAACTGTAGATAGTTGGCCCGGTCCCACCCGCTGTGCGTAGCCAACCCTGGACCCTTGCGAGCAGAGCGTTCCGTGGAGTCGGTCGGAACCTGACACTACCTACGAGGCAATCGCACCCAAGGGGGGACCCCGACAGAAAGGGCCGGTTTGATACGGGGGAAGCTGACATCAATCTAGGTGAGAAAAGCCCCCCCACTGAACACCCCCCAGAACATGCTGAAGAGTTGTTCTGCAGCCGGACATGCAAGGCGTGAGGACCCCATGGGTTCCACACACCGTAGCCCTGCAGTGATATTACTACCACCCAAATCACGCTCGCCTGCAAAACCACTGCCAATCTTTCAGGAGTGGGAGGCACCAACATGATACCTGGCCTGGCGAAGGCGAGGCCGGGGAAGCCCGCACTGTGTGCCTCAAAAGGTTTCGAGCCCCCCTGCTGACAACACTTATAGTTGACAGACGTAACACCAGGCTCACCAACACAGCTTATGGTGTGGGAGCCGCTTGACAGCACAACATTCTCACGGACAGACCCAGGCTCAGCCATCAACTGGGTGTCAGCCCCTGTCCCCATGAGAAGCGAAAAGTGGGGCCGCCCGCGCTTCAACGAAGGCACGCGGCCCGCAGCCAAAGGAAACAATCAGAGCCCCCTTTTTCCGCTGGTGTTGGGGGAGGGAGTGATCGGAGAGCGGGCTGCTCGCGGCAGGACGGCTACGGCTTGTTGTTCAAGCCGAGCCCATCCAACATGGCCGATCCCTTGGCCGCTAAGGCTGTCGGCCTTGTGGACACCTGTCGATTCAACGCCCAGGATACCTCTGGCGGGGGAAACATGGCCGCCTGTCGAGGGCCTCGTCATCGCGAGGCCGTGCTCTCTCTTCTTCTGGCTGCGCGGTGTGAGGCGGTGTGGGGCCTAGGACAATACCGCCCGCGCTCCAGCAGAAGACCAAAATCCCCTGCGGAGAGGGGAACCCTGAGCGGTTATAGCTTGCGGCTAGGTCAAAGCTAATAACGTCAACAACCTCGCGCGATGTGTCGACGTCGGCTGGCCCTCAAGGCCCCGCCACCAGACACCATCTTTTTGATAGAAAAAACAGCAATTCGAACACAGTTCTAATCGCTGCCAATTTCATACCGTGGCGGTACAGGCTTTAGCAGCCCACCAGCCACTCGCCAGGCCGACCCACCCATGGCGTCGGCCGGGCGGGGCACTGTTTCAATATGTCAAAAGCAAAGGACTGATGTTAACAAGGAGCACCATTGGTGGTTGCAAACAGCAACCTCCACTGTGGTGTGCACCATGAAGGGGTTAAATGAATAAAAGAACTAACACCACAAAATACTGTAGAATGAGCAAGCCCATATACACAACGTTAAGGGGAGGCGGACCAGAGAACCCAGTCCTGCATTCATTCAAAATATTCACAACAGCACACCAGCCCCAGCTTAGCCCATTTACCCAAAAGGTAAACAAAGCCCCCCCCGTACTACTCCCCCAATAGACACCGATTGACCGTCAGCAGGAATGGTTGAGAGGAGAGAAAGCTGTAGCATAGACAGACATTTCTCGTAGCGGAGAGACAGAACAAACAGTAGCCCACTACACTACTATAGCATAGCGTTCAACGCTACTATGGACAGAAAACAGTCAGCTGAGCCACAACACGGGCCGCCGCTAAGTCCCGTCCTGCAGTAGTATAGATCTACTGCCACCCGCTGAGCCTCAAGCATCGGCTTCCGGGTGGAAACCCTGTTCAAAGCCCCGCCAGGGCACAGGTTTAACGCTACCTGGCTAGGTCTACCTAGTCATGGCACACCCTGTTGACAACCCATTTACCCGTAAAAAGGGTAAAATAGGACTCAGCAAAACCCCCACATTAGCTACCGACTGACCTTCATTGATGAACCGGGCAAGAGGAGGGAAAAGCAGCAACATCCCACGGCGGAGACATTAGAACAGCGTAGCAGTAGTGTTAGCATGTAGCATTAGCATTAGCACATAGTATTAGCATTAGTTGTTTAACAGCCCGCTTCAAGGACCGTTTGGAACCCGTTCACTGCAGTGAAACGTCCACCAAACCATCCCGCCCCTGGCGCCGACACACAACATGGTTGTGTAACAAAACAACCCAGCATTACTAACACTAATACCCATGCCTGATGACACAGGGCCTACCTGTGTACAAGCTGGCTCGATAGCCAACCTTGCACGCTGCTTCCTGGATCTGCTGTCACCAGATGAGGAAACATCAGAATAGGCCCGACGTGTCGCTGAAACATGCCCCGAAGATTCCAGGGGTAAGCAACCTCCGGTAACTTTCAACATTACGCAATTTCTCATAATCTTTTCATAACAACTAGTTAACATAAGGTGCACTGCATCCGTTATGATGGAAACGAAAATAGAGGAAGAGTGTATTGGTGACCATGCCTACTGTCTTATAGGCTACGCCTCCATAGAGGCGGGACCCGGCAGGTGTGGGTGTACTGGTTTTTATTCGTGATGGAGTACAATAGGTACATGAGATGAGGTATATCTCGATAGGCTTAAGAGCGGGACGCGATAAGCCAAGTACGATATATAACTGAAGGACACATCTGTTTAAGTGTGGTACGTGCAAACTGATGTTTAAAATTGTATTTTCTCCTACTAAACTCACTTTCTAAATGAAAAAGATTTTGTAGTTTTTCTGGCAGTGTATTATTTCTTGCCCTAAACATAATTAACATTGTTTGAAACTTAACCAAGTCTTCAAGTTTAATTATTCTAGATTTAATAAATAATGTATTTGTGTGTTCTCGATAACTCACTTTATGTGTGATTCTTATGGCCCTCTTCTGTAGTATATATAATGGTTTTATATTGGTCCCATAAGTATTCCCCCATATTTCAACACAATAACTGATATAACATTTAAAACCAGACAGTTATTGTCGCACCAGTTTACAAATCTCTGGATTTCCGAATAATAGTCAGCTAGGTCACTGTCATTCTTAATTAGAGCTAAAATGGCAGTGTCATCAGAAAATTGTATGAAGCGGTTGTTAGGATAGATGCTTCTGCACTCGTTTGTATATAAGGTAAAAAGCACAGGTGAACTTACTATTCCCTGGGGAGCTCCAGTGCTCAGGGTTCTAGATTCTGAAAGAGTGCCGTTAACACTGACACGCTGTGTACGGTTAGTTAAAAAGGAATAATACCATTTTATAATGAGAGGGTGGGAAATGTCTTGATGAATTGAAAATGGGGGACCCTGATGTAAACAAGACGAAAATGTTTTTCTGGTCTGCATCCCCTTAACAATTGTTTGTATTGAGCCGTACTGTATTGTACCCATTTTGCAATCTGTTAATAAAGTTTTCAATCAATCAATCACAGGTCTTTTGGTGTCCTGACACCGGAATCAGGTTTGCCCAGGTCCCTCTCAGATTTTGTATATATATATAATTTTTTATTTTTACTCTGTGTTGACAGAGTCACCTGGGGAGCAAACAATAACTGTTCATGACGACAAGGTCCTCTTTAGCCTTAACCGGCGTGGTTTATTTTCTTATGCACATTTGCACCACGAGACCTACTCTCCGTGAGAGTTAGAGTGAAAGAGATAGAGGGGGAGGGAACATTCCCTTTTATACCTTCTACCTGACGTCAGCTACAATAGCTGCGTCTCCTTACGCCTATAGCGCCCTCTTGTGGAACAGTAAAGTGCAGTTACATACAATCATTTTAACACTTACACTTAACACTCCCACTTATGAATGACGTGTATACTGTACAACTTTTCCAAAAACAACTTTTTCAAGAAAAAAATACAGTTCAAAACATCAAAAGAACATGGCAGTCAATATTACATAACAGGAAATAATTTACACACCAAACATGACCTCTGCAAATCATCTCAATTTCAGTTTGTAGACAGGCTTGGTCATAGCGTCTGCAACCATGTCGTCTGTAGGAGTCGGACAGTAAACAAGTGTCATCCTTTCTTCTCTGATGACAGATCTGATGAAATTATATTTTATATCCACATGTTTACACCTCTGTCGGCACACAGGGTTTCTAGCGAGTGCAATGGTTCCCTGGTTGTCTTCATAAACAACAGTTTTCTTATATACATAGGTATCCATTCCTTTGAGCAGTTGTTCTAGATAAATACATTCCTGTATTGTCAAAGCTAGAGCCATATATTCGGCTTCACAAGTTGATAGTGCCACTGTGGGCTGTTTCTTTGTTTTCCATGAAACCAGTGAGCTGTCTGTACCCATACTCACACAATACCCGGTGGTAATTCTTCTGTCTGTGGCGTCTGCCGCCCAATCTGCATCACTATAGGCTTGAAGCCCTAAGCCCTCGCTGCTCTTTCTGAAACAAAGCTGTTTATCTGCTGTGCCTTTGAGATAACGAAAAACATGTTTTGCTGTAATCCAGTGCTCTTCTGTGGGATCAGCAAAATGCTGTGATAATTTACTCACTACAAAACATAGGTCAGGGCGAGTACATGTTGTCAAATAAATGAGGCTACCTACAGCTTCTCTGTACATTTTTACATCTGTCAATTTCTGAGCATCCTCTTGGTAGTCTAGCTTTTGATCACATGGTGTTTCCCTGGTTCTACATTCTTGCATGTCAAAATGATTCAGGATCTTTTCCACATATCTCTTCTGGGATATTTTTACACAACTGGCAGACTGTTCGAAGTCCATGCCTAGAAAATGTTTTAACCTACTTAGGTCTTTCATTTTGAATCTGGTGGAGAGCATACTTTTCACCTGCTCTAGGTTTCTAGTGTTGTCTGCTGCGATGATTAAATCATCCACCCAAATCACAATTATCACTTTTCCTGACTCTTTTGACTCCTTTGTGTAAACACAGGGGTCTACTGGGTTCTGTAGGAAGTGATCTTCAATTAAACATGTATGAAGCATCTCGTTCCAATTTTGCCCAGACTGTTTCAGGCCGTAAATGGATTTTCTAGCTTACACACTAGCTTCTCCCCTTTCTTCTCGTAACCTTCAGGTTGTTACATATATATCTCCCTATCAATGGGTGCGTGCAGGTAGGCTGTCTTCACATCCATCTGGTGTAAAATCAAACTGTCTTCAGCTGCCTTCTGCATCACTACCCGTACACTGGTCAGATTGGCTGTAGGGGAGAATGTCTCACCGTAGTCTATTCCTTCCCTCTGACTGTAGCCTTTAGCTACAAATCTGGCCTTGTACTTGTCGTGGCCTTCAATACCCTCCTTGATTGAGTACACCCATTTGCCTCCCACTGTCTGTCTACCCTCTGGTAACTTTGTTAGAGTAAAAGTATGATTGTCCTCTAGGGACCTCATCTCCTCATCCATTGCTCTCTCCCATTTTCCTGACTCAGGGGATATCATGGCCTCTTTAAAGGTCTGAGGTACACCACTCACTACTCTGTAGCAGTAATCTATGCTGGTAAGTGTACTGTCATCCTCGTCACTTTCTCTTTGGGCATAGTCTTTCAGATAATTTGGGGGTTTATGTTCCTGGGAGGGATATCTCCCACTGCATGAGGCATGTGACGTCACCCTAGGGTGCTTCCCGTCATCATCCTCTGGGTGTTGTTGACTGTCTGTCTGCATGTCTGTGCTCAGTACACTAGGTTGTGGTGTCTCTCTTTCCTCACACCCTACTCTGGAGTCCAGCTCTGGCTCCTGTGTCTGTGTCTCGTTCTCACATGTTGTCTTTGTGACAAATTTTACTAACCTGTGCTTTTGGACTTTCCCTTTACCGGGATAGTAGACTAGAAAAGCGGGGATGCCCTTGTCATGCCCTACAAAGAGTCCCTTTTCACACGTGGACTCGAGCTTTCCTCTGTCCTGTTGGTAAGCATAACACACTGACCCAAACTTGTGCATCCTGGCTAGATCACACCTTTTTCCTGTCAGTGCTGTATACGGGGTGGTGCCCGTGTGCTTGTTAAAACACAGATTTCTGGTGTAAGCGGCTTCTTGTACCGCATAATGCCATAGACTCTTAGATAAGTTACCATCTATTAGCTTACACCTAGCCATTTCGAAAAGAGTGCGTCCTTCCCTCTCTGCTATCCCGTTCTCGTGCGGGGAGTAAGGACAGGACGTCTCGTGTCTGATCTTGTTCCTTCTCAGCAGTGATTGGAACTCTCTATTTGTGAACTCTGTTCCGTTATCGGACCGTAAGCATTTTATGTTGCCATAAGGAGCTACATCTGCAAGGAATTTTTCTGTGGCCTGAAGTGTGTCACTCTTTGCTCTGAGAAAGTAAACAAACACTGCCCCTGTACACACATATGTGAAAGACTGTACATATTTAAAGCCACCTATGGACTCATTATTTACTGGACCGGCTAGATCTGTGTTAACTAGCTCAAGTGGTGTCTTTACTTTTTCCGTGGGACCTCTGTTCCTTGTTTGAGTGAACTTTCCCTTTATACACACATCACATTCTTTGTTAGGTCTATGCTTTTCACCGTTAATGTGCATGCCTACTACCGCTTGCAGCTTCAGTATATACTCGTAATTACAATGACCCATGATCTCATGCCATGTCTGAATATCATGACTGACATTACACATATAATTTTTGTTACATTCTGTTTGTAGATAATACATTCTCTTGTACACCTCAATGTTAAATCTCGTACCGTCAGGCTCTACAAGAACATCTTTACCTTCATTGAAGAACACTTTGGCACCGTTTGCAGTAGCAGATTTTACAGAGAATAGTTCTTGTGGGAACGAGGGTATGTAGAGGGCGTTCTTCAACGTCACTGTACACCGGCGCCCCTCACTCTCTATGAGGCATACCTGTGCGTCTCCTCTCCCCTGCGCCAACCCGAATGTGCGCTTCCCGTCTGCCAGCTCCATGCTGTGTCTCGACGGCTCGAAGGTGCTGTTAAAGTTCTTGAATCGGTTCCTGTCGTTGATGATGTGGGACGACGCACCTTTGTCCATGATCAGTCCCTTCCTTTGGACCTGCTGCTGCTGCGTTGACTGGCTGACGTATGCTGTCTGCGCCCCGAAGGTGAAGTCCGTGCTTCCCGCTGCTCTCCGGGCGTCGTCTCGACTTGCCTCACGTCCACCGCTGCCGCCATCTTGCACACAGCCGCCATCTTGCACGTGTGCGTACAGAACGCTCTGTTCGCGCTTCTTTCTACACACTCTGTCCGCGTGTCCCGAAGTTCCACAGAAACTACACCAGACTGTTTTTGTGCATTTATCTTTCCGTGACCCTTTTCTCCACATCGCCAACACGCCATCTCCGTCAGGGGTCCGGTCTTTCTCTTTGGCGCTGCTTGGGCCTTCATTACCCTTTCTCCCGCCTCTCCGGCGACCGGGTCTGTGTCTTCTGAGGCCTCGAAGTTCCGCAGCTTGGCCTTGAACTCCCTCAGCGACTCTGGCAGGAGCACTCATTCAGGGGTACTACGACTATGCTTGCACCTCATGGTACCAAAGCACCTCAAAGGCGCTAAAAACAAAATGACAAACATCTCAAAACAAACTGGTCAGACTACTGCTTGACCTTACTCCTAGAACCCACCTCACCCCTGCCCACTTTGACAACCTAGGATGGCTTAGAGTAGACGACAGAGTACAGCAACTTGCAATGGGCCTGGTCTACAAGATACACTACATGACCAAGGTACCCATGTACATGTCAAAATACTTCCCAAAGGTCAGTGAATACCACGATCACAACACCAGAGGGAGCTCCACTAATCATGTTAAACCCAGATTCGGCTCAAATAAGGGACTAAACACGTTTCGCAATTATGCCACATCAATGTGGAACGCCCTACCCAAAGCTGTAAAGGAATGTGGATCACTACCCACTTTCAAAACCTCTCTCAAGGGACACCTACGGGAGACTGCAATTCAACACTGGCCCCTGTAAATATCCTAACCCAACCCCCTCCAATGTACAGTCATTTACCTAGTATGGTTTTGTCAATAGTCCAATGTACAATTTTGTTTGTTTGCACAGTGTCTCTCCCCCCCCCCCTCAATGTACAGTTTTGCTTGTATATACAGTGTGCCCCCCCCCCCCAACCACCTCCAATGTAGATTACCCAGTATGGTTGTCAATATCCCAGTGTACCCAACCCCCCCCACCCAACCTCGTCCAATGTACAGTTTCTACGTCAAATGTATATACTCCCTTTTCCTGACTCCTTCTGTATCACAAACAGTACTGTATTTGCAAATCTGGTATGTCATAAATGTATAGATGTAGCAGTACTGACTATCTGTATGTCATGTATTGTCATATATGTCCTGATGAATTGAAAATGGGGGACCCTGATGTAAACAAGATGAAAGTCTTTCTCTGGTCTGCATCCCCTTAACAATTGTGTGTATTGAGCTGTACTGTATTGTACCCATTCTGCAATCTGTTAATAAAGTTTTCAATCAATCAATCAATCAATGTCCGCTGAACTGTGTGTCACCAACAGTGTGAATGGTTTATACATCTCCGGTAGTCCCCTCATAACCATCGCCATCATTAGTCCATCGCTCGGTGCTTCTCCTGCACTCTTGAGCGCCGTGATGATTTGTTCCGCCCTGATGACGTATTCAGTCACAGTCTCTGTGTTAGCTTTCTTCAGCGCGGTCAACGTTATATACAGGGATACTATCCGGGGCCTACCTCTGCTGATGTAGTGTTCTCTTAACACTATTAGACTCTCTCTGCCTTTGTCCTTTGTGTCCCGGAATATCAGCCCCAAGCTTGTGTTGTCTAGGAGTGGTGCTAGCTCGCAATATGCGTCAGCATTCAGCTTTGTATCCAGGGCTTGCGCGGCCGCCGTTATTTCTCCCGTGGGGCCTGTCAAGATGGTTTTCTTCACCCCCACTCCGTGCATACAGCACAACATTCGCTCTTCCCAGAGCTCGTATTATTCTGCCCTTCCGTTAAACGTGGGCCACTTGCTCCTTCCTCTTGTCGCCATCTTTTGATGGTAGCGTAGCTTAGCTGCCCATTAGCTTAGCTTTAGCGTTGCGCGGTTCTCCCGCTGCTAAACTAGCCTATACTTTCAGCTAACTAGCTATCCTTATTTTTGCTCTTCTGTGATCTGGGCCCATAACCTGTTGACAGAGTCACCTGGGGAGCAAACAATAACTGTTCATGACGACAAGGTCCTCTTTAGCCTTAACCGGCGTGGTTTATTTTCTTATGCACATTTGTACCACGAGACCTACTCTCCGTGAGAGTTAGAGTGAAAGAGATAGAGTGGGAGGGAACATTCCCTTTTATACCTTCTACCTGACGTCAGCTACAATAGCTGCGTCTCCTTACGCTTATCGCGCCCTCTTGTGGAACAGTAAAGTGCAGTTACATACAATCATATTAACATTTACACTTAACACTCTGCTTGCTTAATTATAATTAACTGGAAGATGAATCATGTTGGATAGCAGATGTACTCCAGTTTATGTCACTAGAAAGAATAAAATTTACAATACGGCGATCAGAGAACAAATTTGAGCTAATCTGGGAACCCCTCTCTAAATATATTGCTACTCTTCAATACCCCCCCCCCCCCCTCTTTGAAACTGTGAGGGGGATGTGTCAGTACAGTATGTAGGACATGTTCATGCTAATGTATTATGTAAGATAAGACAAGATATTCCAATACAATTATAGTGCAGATATAAATAAGCAGTGTAAACAATATAATAAATGTATGGATATAATGAAAAAGGATACATAGAATACAATTATTTTGAGAGCTGATGGTGACTCAATTATGATCAATACAACCTCATACCTATCTGTGTGACAACCCCCCTCACTTTCTTCCTTTCTTTTTTAATGTCAGTTTTACTTTTCTCTCCCTAATATGTGAGTTAATATGTACAGTGTGTTTGGATAGATGCACATATGTGTGCATGTATGTACAGCATGTATGTATGTATGTATGTATGTATGTATGTATGTATGTATGTATGTATGTATGTATGTATGTATGTATGTATGTATGTATGTATGTATGTATGTATGTATGTATGTATGTATGTATGTATGTATGTATGTATGTATGTATGTATGTATGTATGTATGTGTATTAAGGCTGTCAAAGTTAATGCGGTATCGCCCGATTCTATTAACGCCAAAAAAAAATTTAACTCACGATTTTTACTAGACTTCACTCAGGTGTATTATTGATGCTCTCATTGATACTATGTTTGTTTCTGAAGTGTGTGTGTGTGTGTGTGTGTGTGTGTGTGTGTGTGTGTGTGTGTGTGTGAGATATAGAGAGAGAGGGGGGTGAGAGAGATGAGGAAGGGGCAAGAGAGAAAGAGAGCTGGGAGAGTGTATGTGAGATAGAGGGGGGGGTTGATTACTCAGCCCTTGTGTGGGTGAATGTAACAAGTTCCTAACGTTTTCTTTCCCCTATTATTTCATGCACACATTATTCATTGTTTTAAATTATTATTTTCTTTTAAGTTATTTTGTGCTCTCTGTTTTGAATTTGATGCAAATTTGCAATGCATGAGGGTCATCCTTTTGTGTTAAATGGCTGCATAAAGCAAGCATTTGTTGACTCGCATGTTGATAAAAGTATTAAAACTTGGAACTTGAAAAAGATCTGTTTAACACTTTGAGTGCCAGCGACGTGTTATGTCGTTATTTCATGCCCCCCGTTGAGTGCTGACGACGCGAATTGTCGTTTTTTTTATTTTATTAGCGATCTGAATTCATATTTCATCAACGAGTCTCCCGTTGGTACAGCAGCCCCTCTAGGAGCTCCGATGGGAAAATACCGCCCCCTATCATCTATCCCTGTGTAACTGCAGGCCATTCGATTAGACTGGTGGATCTGTGGGGGGGGGAGCCTACTGGCTCCACTATGCTGGCGAGGGATCTGATGAAGAGGGAAGTGATCGCGAGATGGAAAGCAGCCTGGAATATATATTTACAGCAGCCAATAATCAATCAATAAACGCAATCGCTATTTGGAATGGCGATCAGGAATTGGAATAATCTTTTTGGAGAACATCTGATCTAAGGTAAGGAGTCTATGTTACCAGTTTTAGGATAATCAGAGCTGTTTTCACTGAGAAAACACTGTGTCCCGTATGTGTATATGTGTGTGTGTGTGTGTGCAGTGCTGTTGAGGAAATAAGAGAATCGATTTCTCAGCTTGCTTCTATAGCATGCATAAGTACACATATACTATCGATAATCTAGCGTTTATTTGAAAACGATTCATAAATAGGCCGACAAATGACAACGTGTCTAGTGTATTCGAGAATATTCCAATAAATGCCGTTTATGACGAAATCTTTCTATTTTCCTGAAGTTTTCGAGAGAACGATAGCTTTTCGAAATGCTATAAAAAGGATATGAACCGATTAAAAAACAATCCGGTTCAACAATGTTGACTGCAAACAAGTCATTGATAAGCGACGGGCAGATTAGACACATAGCCATAATTCATAGATTATGCGTTTTTAACGCTATCATTGAAGTGGGTGGCGGCATTCAAGGGGGTAAAAAGGAAAACACGGCCGGTACTGAAAGTGTTAAGGTAGAAGAAAAATGGGAAAAAAATTTGATTAATTTGCGATTAATCATGAGTTAACTATGGACAATCATGCGATTAATCGAGTTAAATATGTGTCACGGGTGGGGGTGTGTGTGTGTGTCTGTGTGTGTGTGTGTGTGCTGGATGTACCTGCGGGACCCTGAGAGGAGGACACGCCCAGCGATGGTCCTGATGAGGACCTATAGGCTTACCTGGCCGTTTTAACAGGCAAGTGCATATCCGACTGTTATATATTGGAATTTCCTATCGCAGTACTGCGCCATGCTGTCCCTTCTTCCCTGGCTAGATGAGGTCCATGGAGTCCCAGTGAGAGAGTGGGGAGCCGTCCTGTGGAGATGGTGATATGTGCTGGGGCCAGTGACAGCAGGCGAGTACGGGGCCTCCAGGGGGGGATAGTTTATTTCAGTCATGAAGTCTACACATGGAGGTCCCTCTTTCTTATGCTGCAGGGGTGTGTTGACAGAATCTGGCTATGGGGCGACAATAATGTGGTCAAGAGGCATGGCTTCTATCTTTAGCCTTTGGCGTCGTTTATTATTCACATGGTAAACAGCAGCACATGAGTCCTCCTCTCCGTGAGAGGCAGGTGGGGGAAAGAGGTAGAGGGGGAGGAGACATCTCTTTAAATACTCGCCACCTGGTGGTAGCATGAGTGGCTCCGCCTAGAGCGCCCTCTAGTGGAAACAGTTATGCAGTTAGACAGTTATTTGCAATCCTACATAGAACCTCTAACTTTAACAGGGTGTGCCGCTGGAGGGAGCAGGAGATTGATTGGCTGGCTGGTGTGGAGGGGCGGTGCCATGAAGCCCCGGGAGCTGTTGAAAGGGAAATTCGTTTTGACAGTGGGAGAAGCAGAGTCGCAAGGATGACACCGGAGGACGCGGAACTGCGGGGATACTAGGACACGCAACTTATTTTTGTGCTTTCTTCCAGTGGAAACACTTCCTGCTACAGCCTGCTGTGTTCACCCTCTCTGTGGAACGAGTGGAGCCGAAACCAAGAGAGATACATTGTAGCAACGCTACATGCCGTGAGTAAATAAACACAAAGTATCGGAATATCTGCACCGGATAATTGTACTGTTTCCCGAGCTACCAGTGAATGGATTATGTGAACTGTGCTATAAGAAACTTTGGATTATACAAACTGTCATTACAACTGTGGAGAATTGAGATATGCGAAGGTGCGCATATTGACTAGACACATGAACGTGGGAGCTTGGCGTGTGTAATTAACTGTGCTATTTCCTTGCAGCCAGGAGGACACTATTTCCTTGCAGCCAGGAGGACACCCCGAGGCTGTGGGAGAGAGGGAGGGGGAGAGAGACCCTCCCAGCCCATGCGCCTTCGGGCTGCGTTATATCCTTTTTCCGTATTGTCTGTGACTGTGACTGGCGCTTCCACTGCCCAAACCTAGTGTGGTGGATTTTTGACGTCTCCAGGGATGGTTAAATGAAATACAGAGACAAGAGATTGGCCTTAAATCAGAGTGCAAACCACCAGGTTCTCCACGGACATCCAGCAGCCTAAAACAGTGTCACACTGCGAATTAGATATTCTGAAATAATAAAACAGGAGCAGAAAGAGACAGCCGCGAATACTCACGTTAAATGAATACAATACAGGTTTATTGGAAAAGAAAATAATACAGTACGCCCATACGGACAGACTTTCAGTCTGTCAGAGTGCATATTCACAGGTCTGTCAGAGTGAAAGTGAAGACAAAGCAAAGTGTCATGTGTTTTAACACAGTGGAATAGAGACGCCTTGCTCGTCTCTGATTGGGTTGGCTTTATATGGTCATTTAGGGAGTCAAATGGAATGGGCTTTTGAGGAGGGCTCGCTGCGGCCTTGGATGCAAGCGTTATCTGGCCTGCTCTGAATATAATGAATGGATATAGTGTTTACTGTGTTTTAACAGTTTTTGAGAGAAGGATAACATGACTTCACGATCAACCCTGTTGTGGGGATTAAGAATGTGAAATTACCCTTCACATTTAAACAGAAATCCTGACCTCACAAATAGAGGAGGGGGGGGGGGGAGGAGGAGGAGGAGGGAAGGAGGAGGAGGAGGAGGAGGAGGAGGAGGAGGAGGAGGAGGAGGAGGAGGAGGAGGAGGAGGAGGAGGAGGAGGAGGAGGGAAGGTGGAGGAGGAGGGGATGTGAAATTACCCTTCACATTCCCCACTTTGTGCCATTTTTGGCACATCCTGGTAATTTCAACCATCAATATCACTAAACCACAGTCTCAAGACACCATACAGAAATCAATCAACATTAATACATCATAATGTCATACTTGGCTAAGTAGGACGATAATTCCAAGCAGGTAATTGCAAAATGTTGCATCCTTAGGTACAATAATTTTTTTTTTAAAACATAATAAGGTAGAACAATAACTCTTGAGAAAGAAAGAAGAGGGGGAAAAAAGTTCAGGTGCAAATTGAAAAGGGGAGGAGTCCCAGGCCGGGGACAGATTGGTCGCTGGCTCCTTATAAAGCGCTTCTCAGTGACCCGAAGCGCCGACAGCAGTTAATAGGAAACAAAGAACAAAGAAAATAAAATGGCAGTCTTAATATAAGTAGTATTTTCAAACTCTGAATATGTACCCATATCTAAATCAGAAATTTGACTTTTTAATATGCACACTGGCTTCCCTTGTTGTCGTCCTCAGTAGCAGTCAGGTGTCTTCCCACTCCTTCACACACAGAACGATATATATCTGTTGCAAGGAGGCTGGATGCCGTTGAGTACAGTAGCAGTCAGGTGTCTTCCCACTCCTTCACACACAGAACGATATATCTGTTGTAAGGAGGCTGGATGCCGTTGAGTACAGAAGCAGTCAGGTGTCTTCCCACTCCTTCACACACAGAACGATATATCTGTTGTAAGGAGGCTGGATGCCGTTGAGTACAGTAGCAGTCATCTCCCCATAGTTGAATACAGCAGCACACCAGGTGCAGGGAGTAGGGAGGTAGGATAATCGTTGTTTGTACAGGCCGGGGCCGTCGTTGGCGTGGTGGGGTAGGTCCTACTTATGCAAAAGGGCTTGTATTGCCGACTGGGGTGCGTGGTAGGGGTTCCTGTGGATCCCAGCAGCGGTGCGTTCTTATCTTCGTGGCAGGGCGGGGCTATTGCACAGGGAGCTTAGCTGGAGTTCCTGTCCCAGTTGCCCTCCCAGGGCCTCCACTGATCCCTGGGCCCCGCTTCCGTAGCACCGGCCCTGCTGTGGTGTTGCCATATCATGCGAGATGTTGAGCAGGCGGTTCCTGTTGGACTTGGGACTGAACCTGATTAGGTTGTCGTCGTCCTCCACGGGTTCATATGGGTATGGTGGCTGGTGTGCCGGTGGAGATGGGGCCCCTAGGTGGTGTGGTTGCCCAGGGACAGCGTGGCCCTGCAGTGGGAAGTACGGCCCTGGTGCATATTCGTTATCTTCTTTCTCCTGCGCTGAGAGAAACGCACCATCCTCCCCCTCACATTCCATAGATCTGAGTTCCACAGCATTGACTAGTACTGCATCTTGGATGTCATGCGTTGCGTTAATGAGATTGCGCCGGCCAAAGGAAAAGAAATAAAAAAACTAAAAAAACAACAACAATTTCAAACATGGTCAGTGTGTTACATGTCTGGATATACAACAGGGAGGTAGGGACTCCCTCATAGTTGTATTGGCTGGAAACAAAGAAAAAAAAAAAAAAACTGTTTACAGTTAGCTGTCGCCCAAGTTGAAACATGTGGAAATAGTGACCACCAGGGGTTACAAGTTGTAACATTACAATCAAATATCAAAAGGAATGACAAATCCAACTTTAGGACGCTGGTATTACAAACGCTGTGATGGCGGAAAGACAAGTGCCTCAATAAGCTGTATAAGACAGTGTCTATGGAATTTAGAACATTTGAATAGCACTTATATATTCAAAAGTGCTTGGAATAGAGGCCTAACTGCCTCTAACTGCTGTGCAGTGACAGAGCAGGTATAACATTGGAAAAGCTTGATAGAGATAAACACAGATAGTGACCAAAGCCTAACTGCTGACTTCACAAAGAGCGGAGGGCGAGGAGGAGGTTGGAGAGGAGGAGGGAAGGAGGAGGAGGAGGTGGAGGAGGAGGAGGAGGAGGAGAAGGTTATAATTCAACCAGGGTTGAAACTTATCGTAGTGTCACCCAATCCCTTTAAGCACGTATGTAGCTTATCTTAACACAGATAGTGACCAAAGCCCACATCAAAGTTGAGCTTCTCACAGTGTCACGTATGTAGCTTATCTTAACACAGATAGTGACCAAAGCCCACATCAAAGTTGAGCTTCTCGCAGTGTCACGTATGTAGCTTATCTTAACACAGATAGTGACCAAAGCCCACATCAAAGTTGAGCTTCTCGCAGTGTCACGTATGTAGCTTATCTTATCTTAACACAGATAGTGACCAAAGCCCACATCAAAGTTGAGCTTCTCGCAGTGTCACGTATGTAGCCCTTTAAGCACGTATGTAGCTTATCTTAACACAGATAGTGACCAAAGCCCACATCAAAGTTGAGCTTCTCGCAGTGTCACGTATGTAGCTTATCTTAACACAGATAGTGACCAAAGCCCACATCAAAGTTGAGCTTCTCGCAGTGTCACGTATGTAGCTTATCTTAACACAGATAGTGACCAAAGCCCACATCAAAGTTGAGCTTCTCGCAGTGTCACGTATGTAGCTTATCTTAACACAGATAGTGACCAAAGCCCACATCAAAGTTGAGCTTCTCGCAGTGTCACGTATGTAGCTTATCTTAACACAGATAGTGACCAAAGCCCACATCAAAGTTGAGCTTCTCGCAGTGTCACGTATGTAGCTTATCTTATCTTAACACAGATAGTGACCAAAGCCCACATCAAAGTTGAGCTTCTCGCAGTGTCACGTATGTAGCTTATCTTATCTTAACACAGATAGTGACCAAAGCCCACATCAAAGTTGAGCTTCTCGCAGTGTCACGTATGTAGCTTATCTTAACACAGATAGTGACCAAAGCCCACATCAAAGTTGAGCTTCTCGCAGTGTCACGTATGTAGCTTATCTTAACACAGATAGTGACCAAAACCCACATCAAAGTTGAGCTTCTCGCAGTGTCACCCAATGTAGCTTATCTTAACACAGATAGATTACAATATTCAGACGGCCCCCCCCCACTCCTGCTTACCTAACTCGCCGCGACGCTGCATGTAATGCCCGTGGAATGCCGTCCCGACCAGCCGATGCAGACAGACAATTCCTCACTGTCCCAGACGTGGCTGTGTTGTAGAGCGATGAAGAGCCCGTCTGCACCGGCAGGATCGGTTGGCAACCCCACTTCTGACACCAAGAATGTGGTGGATTTTTGACGTCTCCAGGGATGGTTAAATGAAATACAGAGACAAGAGATTGGCCTTAAATCAGAGTGCAAACCACCAGGTTCTCCACGGACATCCAGCAGCCTAAAACAGTGTCACACTGCGAATTAGATATTCTGAAATAATAAAACAGGAGCAGAAAGAGACAGCCGCGAATACTCACGTTAAATGAATACAATACAGGTTTATTGGAAAAGAAAATAATACAGTACGCCCATACGGACGGACTTTCAGTCTGTCAGAGTGCATATTCACAGGTCTGTCAGAGTGAAAGTGAAGACAAAGCAAAGTGTCATGTGTTTTAACACAGTGGAATAGAGACGCCTTGCTCGTCTCTGATTGGGTTGGCTTTATATGGTCATTTAGGGAGTCAAATGGAATGGGCTTTTGAGGAGGGCTCGCTGCGGCCTTGGATGCAAGCGTTATCTGGCCTGCTCTGAATATAATGAATGGATATACACTGTAAACCCGAATAAGTTTCCAGAACTTAAAAAAATTGAGGCCATCCCATGCCTCAATTTTTTTAAGTTGATAAACTCAAATGTTTTCAGTTGGCTAAGACTTACAATTCTCAGTTAAGGCAACTCAAATATGGTCTGTTACTGTGACTTAAGGTTCTCAGTTAAGTCAAATCAAATATGGTCAGTTACTCTGACTTACAGTTCTCAAGTGGAGTCAACTCAAATATGTTCAGTTACTGTGACTTACAGTTCTCAGTTAAGGCAATTCAAATATATTCAGTTACTGTGACTTAAGGTTCTCAAGTGGTGTCAACTCAAATATGTTCAGTTACTGTGACTTACAGTTCTCAGTTAAGGCAATTCAAATATATTCAGTTACTGTGACTTAAGGTTCTCAAGTGGTGTCAACTCAAATATGTGCAGTTACTGTGACTTACAGTTCTCAGTTAAGGCAATTCAAATATATTCAGTTACTGTGACTTAGGGTTCTCAAGTGGTGTCAACTAAAATATGTTCAGTTACTGTGACTTACAGTTCTCAGTTAAGGCAATTCAAATATATTCAGTTACTGTGACTTAAGGTTCTCAAGTGGTGTCAACTCAAATATGTTCAGTTACTGTGACTTACAGTTCTCAGTTAAGGCAGTTCAAATATGTTCAGTTACTGTGACTTAAGGTTCTCAAGTGGTGTCAACTCAAATATGTTCAGTTACTGTGACTTACAGTTCTCAGTTAAGGCAATGCAAATATATTCAGTTACTGTGACTTAAGGTTCTCAAGTAGTGTCAACTCAAATATGTTCAGTTACTGTGACTCACAGTTCTCAGTTAAGGCAGTTCAAATATGTTCAGTTACTGTGACTTAAGGTTCTCAAGTGGTGTCAACTCAAATATGTTCAGTTACTGTGACTTACAGTTCTCAGTTAAGGCAGTTCAAATATGTTCAGTTACTGTGACTTAAGGTTCTCAAGTGGAGGCAACTCAAATATGTTCAGTTACTGTGACTTAAGGTTCAACCTTAAATCCATGTGATTAAGTTAACAGAACTCAACGACATTGAGGCCATCCCATGCCTCATTTCTTTTAAGTTAATCAACTCAAATTTTTAAGTTAATCAACTCAAATATTTGCAGTTACTATAACTTAAGGTTCAGTTTTAAAATCCATGTGAAAAAGTTAACAGAAAAATAACTACACAAGCACATTATATCAACTTCAAACAACTCTTTTATTTTTTTCTATTCAAAGAGTATAAAAGAGTATACATATATAATCTGTATGTTAGCAATGTACAATAACACTGTAAACACCGTACACTGTTTTTGGACTATATATGTTAACAATACCGACCAGGTATTAGTGCCTTGCAAAGTGCAGATATGAAGTTTTCCCCTTTTTTTTTATGCATTTAGGAGGTTTTGTTCTTCATCGAAACTATTTATCTTACAAAAACATTGTGTTACAACTTCAAACTCTTTATATTTATTTCTATTCAAAGAGTATACATCTATTTATCTTACAAAAACATTGTGTTGCCCTCTACAACATTATGGCAATGTTAAAATTGAAAATATATATATATAGAAAATATATATAGAAAATAAATACATGCATGTTATAACATGTACATACAATGTAATGTATATTACACATTTAATCCCTCTGGTCACAATAGTGTAATAATGTTTGTTATAAGGCTCTGAAAATGTTACTGAATGATGTATCAATGTATTTCCAGCAAATGTTGAAATAATAAAGGGTCTCAATATGTGCAGTGCACATGACCAGAGCCGTTTACATCCTGGCTGAATTACTCAAATTTGTATAGTGTGGTCATAGAATGAGCAAACATGTTGACGGCAACTATTGTGACCGTTGGGATAACACAGTGTATCTATGTACAGTACAGAATAAAATGTATAGATTATCTGAAAATTGTCAATCCGCTTGGCACATGTAAAATTCACAAACGTTGTGCTGTATATTGGGTCCTGCCAATGTGGAACCAAAATACCAACCCACATTACATGCTATACAGCTGGCAATACTGTTAATAGTGCACATACCTACATATGGAAATGCAGCTGCATGTATTTGCTCCATGATGTATCATGGAACAAGATGGTGTTTTCATTGAAAGAGTTAGTCAGAATGTCAGAGGCACCATCCGTCATTTAGAGCAGGCTATGTTTGCAGAATGATAACTAGAACACTACAGTACTCTGTACTAAGAACACTATACAGTACACTAACTATACTGCCCTGTCAAGGCAGACCGCAGTAACTTTCAAACAGTGAAACTGAGAAAAATGGCTTTAAAGTTTTTTGACTTGCCATCCAAAATGTGTTATAGGTAGATAGATGATAGTACCCAGATTTAACATGTATTAATGAAGTAATCTTTAGGCATACAAAAATATGACGTAGTTATTTTAATTAACCCCAAAAAAGCAGATACTGCACTCTGCTGCACGATTTCCTTAAATAATTATACAGGTAATGTACAGGCAAAGTGCAGTAACTTCAAATGCAATGTTGTTTTCCCTCCAGCTTTCATAACTTCACCTAGCCATTTTATTTGGATCATCATCATTCCAATATATTCAGGTATTAAATTTCATTTTCAAAATGGCTAGGTTAACTTATGAAAGCTGGAGGGAAAACAACATTGTATTTGAAGTTACTGCACTTTGCCTGTACATTACCTGTATAATTATTTAAGGAAATCGTGCAGCAGAGTGCAATATCTGCTTTTTTGGGGTTAATTAAAATAATTATGTCATATTTTTGTATGCCTAAAGATTACTTCATTAATACATGTTAAATCTGGGTACTATCATCTATTTACCTATAACACATTTTGGATGGCAAGTCAAAACACTTTAAAGCCATTTTTCACTGTTTGGAAGTTACTGCGGTCTGCCTGGGTTTTGAGTGTGATTTTGTAGTTACTGCAGTTTTTAAAACCCCATATCTCCAAAACTGAGCGACATTAACATCTGAAACTTGGTCACAAGATAAAACATTTATTGACAAGGTCAATTTCACTCATAACTAAATTTTTACTTTTTTCAAGTTACTGCGGTTAGCCCTTGACAGGGCAGTATACTACTGCCTACAAGGTCTCAAGGATACAGTCCCACTCTCAGCATACAAGGTCGATGGTCTGCTGCTGCTGACTCCCAAGCGATTCATTCAAGTGAAACGGAACTGAGTCCAGCTAATGGTGAATAGTTATTTTATTAATCAATTATTGTGTCTTTATTCACTCTAGTTGTGTAATTGACCAGTTCATATTCTGTATAAGTTCATATTCTGTATATGTTAATAATAACGCTTCTGTGTTGCGTTTATGGCTCCTGGTATATCGCCTTGTACTCTGTACTGAGAACACTAACTCTACCACTGCCTACAAGCAATGGAAGCAGTCAGAGCAGAGTGGCATTTATGCCCATTGCCTCCTATTGTTCCTCGAGAAACAAACGTTTGGGACTTGGATGTTGCCTTTGAGATTCTGATAAACTCTTTCAACTCTAAAACTTACTTGGATGAAATTACAATAATGCCAGCTATAGACGGTTAAGAAAATTCGAACTGTAAAACTCTCAAATGTAAACATATTACATAAAAAATAAAGAACAAGGTACATTGAGTAGTTTGGACCTATTGGCTGAACATCTGCAAAGTAGTACAGCAACTTTTGAAGGTATTATTTTGACATGACAAGACATTTCAGATGAGTTTATATAGACACACGTTTGAGGTGTTGGTAAGTGCTTTGGGGTAGTGCATAGATTAGTCCAAACATTACAGGAAGGAATCACCAAATCTGGGGAAGCTGATCATGATATGACTTTCAATGACAATAGAGATTGTCACAGGCTGGTAGTGAACTGGACTTGTGTCATGATCACTGATTACAGTAAGGAATAGAAACTCATCTGAAAGAAGGATGTGGGGTGAGGTATTCATTTCCTTGTCATGTCAAAATAATACCTTCAAAAGTTTAATGCAAGAGCGGTCAGGTGACGTAGCGGAGATTGCATTCGTCACCAACGCTGGAGACACTGGATTCGCGTGTTCGAATCCAACTCCCTGCGTTGTCACCAGCTTGGCTGGCCGTTCACACTAATACAATTCGGCAGTATTAGGGGGTGGGGAAGCTGGCGGGTGGGAATCTGGCGTTGTGGACAGCGACGCCTACAGGTCAGGTCTCGGCGCTTGCTAAGCGGGGCAGGACTTGGTGGAGATAGCGTGCCCTCCCACGTGTTACACTTCACCAATGAGAGCCCTCGCTGCCAAGTGAAAAGACGTCACTGGCTGTCGGCGCACGTCTCGGGGGAAGCGTGCGATCGACTCGGGACGCCCTTATACCAACTCGTAGGAGAACATGCATACAGCACCAGGTAGGGGGGGGGGGGGGGGGGGGGAATTCAACGACTAATTGGGACGGGGAGAAAATCCATTGAAAAATCAGAAGAAAAAAAAATTATTGCATCATCAAGTCATTCTTGAGAGTCTGCAACCTGGGCAACAGTTTACCAGCTTCTAGACCTAGTAAAATCTTCTGAATGAATTCAAAAGTGTTGGTAAGTCCCTTGGGGTAGCTGAGGTGTAGTGCATAGATTAGTCCAAACATTACCAGGAAGGAATCACCAATCAGAGATTGTCACAGGCTGGTAGTGAACTGGACTTGTGTCATGCATGGTCACTGATGACAGTAAGGAGGGCCACTGCAACACCCTGAAGCTCTGGCTCATCAGGCGTGTCCTGAAGGAATGAAAGAGACATAATAATCACAAATAAATCCATGGTTTCTACAAAGTGCAGCACAAAGCTAAGTATATGGAGTTTTGTTTGTAAGTTGTTTATATTTTAGTTAGAACAATTTTTTTGGTGAGAAGGTTATTTTTATTTAACCAGGTTAGTCCCGTCGAGATCAAATATCTCTTTCACAAGGGAGACCTGGAAGGAAGGAAGACTGATACTTAGCATTTTGATTAACTGTTCACTTAATATACAGTTGTACTGTAAATTATTTTCACTCGGACTCACTGTGCAGGTTTTGAAAAATCCAGCGACTTCCTCATGCAGATACACAGGCAGGGCATGGAGAACAGTGGTACGCCTGGTGTGAACATCATGGATTTCCTATTAAGATGTAAGATTAAGAAGAAGAAAAATAATTGTATTATATGGAAATGTTTACTGAACAAAGCGGATTTTAAACAGTCCAATCAGATATGTCCACAAATAACATGTTCACATCTTTAATGCAATCAGAAAAATGGCAAACACAATGGTGGACTAATTGTAAAATTCAAAAGCTCATTTGAATCATTGAACCTGTTCAATGTTACAGAGGTTCGACCTATGACATGTATAATAATCTATTCACCTGTTCATCGTGGATTTTTAAAATGTGAGCCAAAGCATCTGCTGTGTTCCCAGTTTTGGGCGCCTTCTGTCTGAATAACGTCATCAGTCGAGGAAGATGGCGGTCAAGCTTAGCGTAGAATGTGTTGGGCAGGTTCTGGTTGGTAATCAGCTGGAACTCTGCATACACCTATATTTAAAAACAGCAGGACAATATAGTATATCAACATCAATTAGTCACTTCAACTTGGTGGATCTCTTACTTTGTTTGGTTTGGGCTTCAGAGCATGACGGCGGGATTTCTGGTCAACCATGTCATTACATGCTTTGCGGAATCGGTCGCTGATGACTAGCTCGCGGGGGCGCACAGAACACACACGCAGATGCGCCGCTAGAGTATATAAACCAGGCTTAGGAATCACAAGTTTCACTTTAAAACACACAGAATGTGCCAAATGTTAACACAGGAAAGAGAGAGCTGATCTACATTACCTCAGACTCCATTTTGAGAGCAGGCCAGAGGTCCATGAGCTCTTTCACTGGTGGGCTGGACTTCACTATGGTCTGTCGGCGCAGGGCAAATGTGGTCTGCATCAGCTTGACAAGAGACCTAAAGCACGACATCTTAGAAAAGCTTGCATCTACAATGTATGCTTTCAAGGCTTATCTAAGTGATGAAGAGATAGCAGTGGCTTCTGCGGCTCTTGTCGCCAAACATCCCTGCTTGAAGGAAGCAGGATCTGAGACCGGCTGCAATGGATGGAAGAACAGCATCAAATTCAAGATGGGCAATTTCAGGAACAAGCTGAGACGGGCAGGATGTGAGGAGGTCACTGTAAATGCTGGAAGAAGAGGTAGAAGCAATCCTGATGGCGAACCTTCACATTCCAACATTAAAAGACCCAAGCGAGCAGAAGTAAACTTCCTACCCAACTATCCCCAAGGAGAGGATTCCTTGAGGCTTGAGCAGTTGAGGCAGACAATTGCTGAAGAAGTCAAGAAGACTGAGAAGAACCTGCCCCTCATTAAGAAGGTGTCTCTTGTTCTTCTCAAATTCGTTGTTTCCGTCTCTAAGTTTCAGCTCAACATCGAATGCAAATGTAGGAACTGGAAAAGGACCTGGAGGCCATCTGCTTAGACGTTCTGGAGATGACATATCTGAAAGTATATCAGTAGATGCGAGAGAGCTGGAGTCGAGCGAAAGTGAAATGTGCACAACAGCTTTTTGTGGCAATTCCGTAATGTCATCAAGGGAAGTAAGTTTCCCATCAAAGTCTGGATCTTCATACAGCAAACTGAAGTCAAGGTCTATTTCCAACTGTTCTTTTATAATCTTGACCAGTGCATCAACAGAGGCGGGTCGTGAACTGAGTTTTAATTTTCTAGCCCGGTCTGTCTCAACAACACGAAGGATCATGGGTTGTGGGGAGGCAGCTGCCATTGTGCTATGGAAACTTGAATGAATCGCTTGGGAGTCAGCAGCAGCAGCAGACCATCGATCTTGTATGCTGAGTGGGACTGTATCGTTGTGACCAGACTGCAGGTAGATGGACAGTGGACAGATGTGGTCCGGTCGACAGACAGCAGCTCAAGGACCTAAGGAGTAGTCATAAACACAACACAGAAAGCGTCATTATTAACATATACAGAATATGAACTTATACAGAATATAAACTGGTCAATTACACAACAAGTGAATAAAGACACAATAATCGATTAATAAAATAACTATTCACCTTCCGTTTTCACTTGAATGAATCGCTTGGGAGTCAGCAGCAGCAGCAGACCATCGATCATATATGCTGAGAGTGGGACTGTATCATTGAGACCAGACTGTAGGTAGATGGACATATGTGGTTGTGTGGTTGACAGCTCATAGGACCTAAGATGTTCTATATACCAGGAGTCATAGTCTCGACACAGAAAAGAAACCTCGTTATTCACAAGGTAGATCTGTTCTATTTGGCTAAATGTAGACAGTCCACCACTGACTCTGACGGAGAGAAACATTCCACAGACATAGTCTGTGCCATCAATGGTTACCTTTGATGTCTGGTAGATTGTGTCACTAACTGTGTGTCCTCTAATGTGTACCTGAGCTACTGCTGGTAGAGATGAAACCAGAACAGAGTCAACCCTGGATGCCTGGGTTTTTGGCTTGAAATATGATGGTGAAGCAAGATGATATGCCATCATGTGTTGGTGTCTGATTGCCATCGTCTTCAAGATATTTTTGAAGTTTTGAGTGTCATGCACCACTCTTTTGAAAAAGCGGTGCTTGGCCTCAAATCGCATGGTCCAAACATGCAGCAGGGGTTAGTAGAGTTAGTAGGGACAGTAGGGTTAGTAGGGTTAGGGTTAGTAGGGTTAGTAGGGACAGTAGGGTTAGTAGGGTTAGTAGGGACAGTAGGGTTAGTAGGGTTAGTAGGGACAGTAGGGTTAGTAGGGAGAGTAGGGACAGTAGGGACAGTAGGGTTAGTAGGGTTAGTAGGGTTAGTAGGGACAGTAGGGTTAGTAGGGTTAGTAGGGACAGTAGGGTTAGTAGGGTTAGTAGGGACAGTAGGGTTAGTAGGGTTAGTAGGGACAGTAGGGACAGTAGGGACAGTAGGGTTAGTAGGGTTAGTAGGGTTAGTATGGACAGTAGGGACAGTAGGGTTAGCTGTGTTTGAGACATGGAGGACAGCCTGCATCTTTAGGAACAAGGAAGATAGGTTCATTTTAAGTTGATTTCTTAGATTGTCAGTGTCACATTGATCATCATCATCCACCACTTCTATGCTCTGGCCTGGACATTCTTCATGCAAATCACTAGTGACCTCAGAAATCCTGTCTTGGGGATC